>NC_056747.1:138901425-139058925 GCF_019279795.1 Protopterus annectens
CTACCAAAAGGGTCAAAGTCCTTGGGGAATGGGGCCTAAACTTGCCTGGCGGTGACTTATTATAGACTGTACAAAAAAAATTCAACAGCTTTAGACAGCCACCTGGAAAAGTCCGTTTTGACATTGGTTGTCCTTCCCTCCTACCTTTGTAACAAAAAATGCTGATCAGCTTTCCTGAAGGCTTGAGTCATGTCTAGGTAGTTTCTGAACCTCCTGTGAACGGGTGTAAAGAATCTTTTTCTCCCTTACTCTTGGATTCAACACAGACAGGGAGATAAATTTTACGTCTTAAAAGTAAACTCTAACCACTTCAGACATAAAAGGTGGCCAAGTCTCAAACAAAACCCTGTCCGTGTGAAAAATAAGGTAGGATTTTACTCACCACCACTGCCTGTAACTCAAACTTGCCAAACAGATGTCAGAGCAATAAAATCCTCCCATGTTAGGACCCTCAACTCAGCCAGATAAGCTGGTTCAAATGCAGTGTGTGTAAACTTTTCACGCACAAAGTTTAGATCTAAAGGAGGAGCCACACATCTTCCAGGAAACACCTCCATCAAAATCTGTTTAACTTGAGTATGGTTTTTGTCTGTGTTTGGGGGGGGGGGGGGGGGGCAGCAATCAAATGACCTAGAAGCAGTAAAAAAAAAGCACCTCAGCAAAGGAATAACGATGGGCCAGAGAACACTAACTGACACAAAGAACAAGAGGCAATTAGTCCTGAAAAGCTTCCTTTACTGACATTATCTTTCCCCTCCCATTTTCTACATGGGGTTGGGGTGTCACATCAACTGTTGCATCTCTTTTGATTAAGTGCCACACTCCTACCCTCTAACAATCATGACTGATAATCACAGGTCTTCAGGTAAACTCGAAATTGTCAGGAAAACATTCTCGAAAGCAGATAAAACAAGAGGAACAGCGGCTGACCGAGAAATATTTAACTGTAACAAATCATAATACATTTGCTAGAAATAGAATTTCATTCTGTAAACGCACAGAAAAACAAACTTTGAAAATGAGATAAAAACACCAAATCCAGAAACGGACAACTTCCAACAGGCAAAAAACTCAGACCATAAAATGTTTTAAGTGCTTTCATTCACTTTATTACCGTGAACTTCTTCAGAAAAACTACAAATGAACACACCCATTCCTTTTATACTGTTCAATTAATGCAGGAAATGATGTAATGACTTCAAACATATTTAAAATGTTTTCAAAAAAACAAATAAATCCTATTTTGTCTATTCTTAAATATATAAAATCAAATATATATGTTATGTGTAATCAATTCTCTATCTATACAATAAAAAACACTTTAAATTAATGATTTCATTTAGCCCTGGTGCTTCATCTGCCCCAAACACCAGTTGCCAAAAAGCCTCTCTGCGTTCCAAAGTGTTGTTTAGATCTCCCACTAACAAACCTTTATCTACACTGTCTAAAACGAAAAACTCATATTTTTTGAAATCAGAACATAAAAGTGCATGTCTGGCCAAAGCATTATTTTTGTCTTTCTTTTTTATGGCTAAAATGTGTTCATAAACCCTACGTTTAAAGCATCTCTTTGTTTTTCCTATATAATAATTTTTACACGTGACACAAGTTGCCATATAAACCACTAACTCACTGTTGCAATTATAATACTTTTTGGCCCAAAAAGTTTGTTTCAAATGTTCTACTACAACAAAGGAATAATTACTCATGTGTCTACACTGCTTACAGTTTGTGCAGCTAAAAGTTCCTTTTTTATTTGAACAAACTCTGTCTGTGTTCTTATTCTTTCCTGTTACTGATTCTAACATATGTTTCATGTCAGTAATTTTCTTGAAAGTAAACTTAGGTGTTTGTCCTAAAATAGAAGCCAAATCCTTGTTTCCAAGGATAATTC
Organism: Protopterus annectens; assembly: GCF_019279795.1. Lineage (NCBI taxonomy): Eukaryota > Metazoa > Chordata > Ceratodontiformes > Protopteridae > Protopterus > Protopterus annectens. The sequence continues at coordinate 138,903,320 of NC_056747.1, forward strand.
TCCAATTGTTTTCGATAACAGATTTAATACACCACATTTCTTTGACAATTGGTATAGGAAATGGTGTAAATTTCCCGTGTATGCATTTCAGTGTTAATACTACAAACTGATGGTGCACCTGCTGCTAAATCTTTTGAAAATAAAATAGGTTTAGCCACCCCTTTTCTCAAAAAGCTGACTTCACTTTCTATTTTTTTTTCTAAAAAAAAAATTCATACCCTCTGTTGAGAAAAAGGGATCTCAAAAATAATAATTCTTCCTTAAAAATCTCTTCTGATGTGAGTCTACATAATCTTATCTGTCCCTAACTCCTCTTTTCATGCGAAATGGATGCATACTGTCTTTGTGTAAGTATTGATTAGCAAAATATGGTTTCCTATATATTTTACTTTTAAAACTTTTAGTGACGTCGTCAATACTTAGTGTCAAATCCAGAAAATTTATTTTTCCCAAATCCCGCAATTTTGAAGGACAAAAAAATCTGTAGTCTGATTTAAATTATAAACAAATTCCACAAAATCTGCATATTCACCCCTCCATAGAAAAAACAAATAGTCTATGTATCTATAGTACAAACGAACCTTACTGAAATTTGCATTAGATCTCAATAACTTGGTTTCCCAATTTGCCATGACAATATTGGCAAAAGACGGGGCCACCCTTGCCCCCATGGCTACTCCTGAGGTTTGTTTGTGCAAAATATTATTAAACTTAAAGAAATTATTGTCCAAAACTAATTCCATTAAAGCACATAACAGGTTTACTTTCATCCCTGAAAACTTGGTGTGTCCAGTTAAATATTCTCTCATGAATTCTATTCCTTGTTCTTGGTCAATTTAAGTGTATAGGTTCTTTACATCAAGTGTACCAAAATATAAATCCTCACTGAAACTACCATAATCCCTCAAAATTTCAAGTAAATGCCATGAATCCCTGATGAAAGATTCAGAACTCTGAACCACTGGATTCAATATACTGTCTAACCAAATTGAGATATTTTCAGTCTTTGATTGTTTTGCTGAAATAATTGGTCTAAAAGGTGGATTTCTCTCATTGTTCTGAATTTTGGGAATACCAAAAAATGAAGCTAATTTTGGATATTCAGTAAATAAAAAAGTCACTCAATTTTGCTCAATTCTCCTTGACAGAACATATCAAACAAAACAGAGTCTAACCTTTTAAATCTTTGACCCACATGTTCATAAGTCACTTTTTTATATGTACTTTGGTCATGTAACATTTCATCTACCGATCTTACATAATCACAGGTGTTCATAATCACTATTTTGCCCCCTTTATCAGCCTTCATTATTCTTATACTAGAATTTGTAGTCAATGATTTTAAGGCCAAGAATTCTTCATTGGTCAAATTGTTTTCTACTTGAGAACTTTTTATCCTTCTAAATTCACTTTCACAAATTTTTTGAAAAACTTGTAGTGTGTTAAGTAACGGGGGATTGAAAGTACTGGTATTACTAAGTGTTACTCTACCTGTCTGATTGTAAATTCCTGTATCATCCAAAATGTACTTTAAATTCAGTTTTCTCAAAAATAACCTAAAATCTATAAGTAATTTACCAAGATTCATTCCACTTGTTGGAATGAAAGTGAAACCTTTCTTAAGTACATTTTCAACTACTGGAGAAATGGAAAAATCAGACAGATTCAAAATTCCGACTTCATAAATATTGGGAATGGCAGTTTTAAGTGAATCTACCACTTCTGTTTGTTCTTCCCTCTGCCCTTCCCTTTGTACTGAGTCGAGTTGTACCACTTTGTAGTCTTTTTGTTCTGCACCTGTACTTTCTGAAAAGGGGCTTTATTCTGTTCAACTGATGAAATAACTTTTTCAGCATAGCTTCCACCAGGGTTTGTTGTGGTGACTTCTGAACCAGTCATGGGAACATCTAAAAGATCACCTGAAAACACCTCTTTACTTTTGGTGTATATACATATACACACACACACACACACACACACACACACACACACACACACACACACACACACACACACATTCAGTGGCTATAAAAAAAGTGTACACACCCCTGTTAAAATGCCAGGTTTTTGTGATATAAAAAAATGAGACCACAATAAATAATTTCAAAACATTTCCCACCTTTAATGTGATCTATAACCTGTACAATTCAATTGAAAAACAAATCTCGTAGGGGGTAAAATATAAAACATAAAAAATGTACACTAAGCTGATTGCATAAATGTGCATACGCTTAAACTAATACTATATATAATGTATAACACTAATTATATATATATATATATATATATATATATATATATATATATATAAAATGGTTTACTATTAAAATTTCGAACGGCACTCCATCGACTGTGCTATAGTCGGCAACGGAAGTTCGAAAACGTCGAAGTCAAAAAATCAATCTAGGAACGGTTTTAACATGGGTCGAGGTAGGTGTTCAGTACTATTCTGAACTACAAACATCTCCCCTACCTCGACCCATGTTAAAACCCATTCCTAGATTGTTTTTTTGAGTTCGCAATTATCATTTTCGAACTAACGTGTTCGACTATAGTACAGTCGACGGAGTGCCGTTCGAAATTTTAATAGTAAACCATATAAAATATATATCATATATGATTACTCCTACTCCCTACCAAACTGCTTGGGGTTACAACTGACAACCATAACCTGAAGTTTGATCTCCATATAGACCAAACCATCAACGGTGGTTGATGGTTTGGTGCTCTACGGGCACCTACAAGAATACATGGATCGTGCCATCCCAAACAAAAGCCAAGACTCCCCCTGCCATAAACAAGCTATACAATACGAGGAGGAAACTAGCACAGAAAAAGAGTAAAATCCCAATAAGGGAAGACATCCCTGATCAATTATCAGCAAGAAAAAGAAGTTATGTCTTACCATAACTTTCCATCTGTATTGTTGAGCCTCGTTCAGTCATTATGCATGGATATCGGTTCCGACCTCGGAACAGAGCCAGCCATTTTCCAAGCTCGCATCAGCTTCAAACTCTCGAGCTAAACTCTTACCCACAATACCCCTCTCCCTGTTGCCTCAGATTGAGTTTGCAAGTCAAAGAAGGTAGAGCCTACCTCTGGTTAAATAACCTAAGAGAACCGGATGGTGAGATCCACTAGAAACCACAGGAGGGGGAAGAAGGGAGGGTCGTAATGACTGAACGAGGATCAACAATACATATGGAACATTATGGTAAGACATAACTTCTTTATCAGATATAGTTGATCCTCGTTCATTCCTTACGCATGGGACAGAGTCCCCAGCTACCTCTATTCCTGGGAGGCTCTCATGGAAGTACATTCCTGAGCACCATAGAACCGAAAGATGCTCTTCCCCTGGAGACAAAGTCCAATTTGTAATGATTGATGAAGGTATGAGGTGTAGCCCAAGTTGCAGCTGCACAGATGTCATGTAAGGAAGCTCTGGCATGGAAGGCAGCAGAAGTTGCCACCGACCTTGTTGAATGAGCTTTCATGGTAGTAGGCAACAAGATATTGCATTGTGTATAAATGAAGGCAAAGTCCAACCATCTAGCTAATGTGACCTTAGCAACAGCAGATCCTAATCTAGGTCCAGAAAAAGACAATAACTGGTCAGATCTACGAAAGGGCCTAGTCCTGCTCAAGTAAAAATGGATTTTCCTGTGGATATCTAAGGTATATAAGGCAATACTCTCCTCTGTTTGAATGATTGGGAAAGAAAACTGGCAATTCAATGGCTTGATTAATGGACATTTCAGAGATCACTTTAGTCAGAAATGATGGATTAGTTCTCAGAGACACTATCTCTATGAAAAATCAAGTATGGACTCTTGATACATAAAGCTTGAAGTTCAGAAATACGTCTGGCAGAAGTAATGGCGACCAAAAACATGGTTTTCCATGAAAAATACTTGAGGTCGCCAAGAAGAGGCTGGTTCGAAAGGTGGCACTGTCAGAGCTTGTAGAACTAATGATAAATCCCACAGTTGGATAGGTCCTCTAAAAGGTGGCTTCAGATGATTCATACCTTTTATGAAGGTCTTGCACAATTTGTGGGACATGAGGAATCTTGGACACCCTCATGAAAATTAGAAATTGCAGCCAAATGAACTCTAATGGTAGAGGCCGATAGACCATATTGAAAAAGGTCACACTGGTGCTGAGAAGGGGTCTACTTGTTTATCTTTCAGCCAACAGGTAAATCTTTTCCACTTGCTCAGATAAGTAATTCTAGTGGAAGACTTATGAGATGCAATGAGAACATCACGTACTGGTAAAGAAAGATCATTCTGCCTGGCAATCAAGGGAATTGGAGTAGCCAAGCCATGAGCTTCAGTCTGTTCAAGTTGGGATGAATCTGGTTCTGTGGATGTGAGATCAACTCTGAGGTTGGATGGAGAATCCATGGTCGATCTAGTAGGTGAGGCCAACGGAAGGGGAACCAAATCTGTCGGGGCCAATATGGTGCTATGAGGATCACCTTGCTCTTCAATCAATGGGCTTTCTTCAGAAACTGGGGAATGAGGGGAAAGGGTGGAAATGCATAAAGAAGACCAGAGGGCCAATCGTGGACTAGAGCATCCCTGGGTAACTGTCCTGGAGGGGTAATCAGGGTGAAGTAGTTGCTGCATTTGTAGTTGGTCGGGGATGCAGAGAGGTCGCAGCAAGGATGGCCTCAGTGGTGGAAGATCTCCGCCGCTATCAAGGGATTCAGGGACCACTCGTGAGGTTGAAGAATGCACCTGCTGAGTCTGTCTGCTATCACGTTGGAACGCCCGGGAATGTGCGTTGCTAGAAGAAAACGGTTGGTAGCCATCGCCCATTGCCATATCCTCATGGCCTCTCGACAAAGGGGGTAAGATTTGGTTCCACCTTGCTTGTTGATGTACCAGACCACCTCCATGTTGTCTGATTGAATTGCAATTGTCCCAGACGGCAGCAGGGGATGGAATGCTTGCAACGCCAGAAGCACAGTCCTCAGCTCTAGAACTTTTATATGCAGATGGACCTTCAGTTCGGACCAAGTGCCTTGGACAGTCTGTCCCTGACATAGCCCCCCCCCCCGAATCAAGGAGGCGTCTGTGGTCACTGTGGCCTTGGGTTGCTGGGGGGAGAAGGGGAGAGACCATTGTGACAGACTGTGTGTCATCCACCAATTTAAGTCCTGTTTGCATCTGTGGGTTACTCGAATCATGGCTGAAAGAGGATGCTGAAAAGGATACCATTGCGTGAGTAGAAGCCTCATGTGAAACCTGACTAGAGGAACAATGGTGATGGAGGCTGCCATGGAACCAAACAGCTGTAGAACCGAGTCAGCCGTGGATTTCTCCCTTGAAAGGATTGGAATCAGTTGTTGCTTTATCCTAAAAATTCTGTGCTCTGGGATAGCAGCTCTGCAGTTCTTTGTGTCCAAGATAAAGTACAGTTTTGTACCTACCATAAATGTAGATGTCCGAACTGGATAGCATCTGCAGTCATAACAAGTGGGTTGTCCTGTCGTCAGGCAGCCCTGCAGTCGGCCGGATTCCAAAGTCGGGTCCGCTTCGCTGATGTCGCACTCCACCCGACGTCATCTCTGTTGGTCTTCGGGTATAAAAGCATCAGCCGACGCCATTTTCCTCAGTGTTTCTTGCCCCAGATGCCAGTAGCCCTCTTGCAGGCTAAAATTTGGATAGATGCCAATGTTTCCAAATAGATAGAGGTAAACACAACAATAAGCATGTATGTACATATATACAAACAAATACACCATAAAAGACTCCCCACCAGCTAGCTATTAGGAGGGTAAACACCCTAGGAGTACCACAGAGGGAAGGAGGGAGGGTAATCCTGACTGCAGATGCTATCCAGTTCGGACATCTACATTTATGGTAGGTACAAAACTGTACTATGTCCTTCATGGATGCATCTGCAGTCATAACAAGTGGGTAGAATACCATAGCCAACTAGGGAGGAGGATAAAAGTAGATTATGGTGTGTTTAGGATCCCTTGCAGTACAGCAGTGGCAAACCCTGCTCGGGATCTGGAATATAGAGGCAAATTATAATGCTTGGCAAATGTATGCACGGAGGTCCAAGTAGCCTCAATAATGTCTTTGGTTGCCACCTCGTAAGAAGGCTGTGGTAGTGGCTGTTGCCCTTGTAGAATGGGGTCTTATGTTCTGTGGAATTGGTTTTCCATGGAAGGAGTAACAGTATCGTATGCAATTTCCTATCCATTTGGAGATTGTCTGTTTGGAAATAGCTTTTCCTTCCCTTCCTGTTGCATAGGCTACAAACAGTTGGTCAGTCTTTCTGCTATTTTTGTTCTGTACAAGTAGTAGCGTAGCTGTCTATGTACATCCAAGGTATGGAGTATTCTTTCCCCTCTGTTTTGTGGGTTGGGAAAGAAGGTAGGTAGGTGGATTGCCTGGTTTAAAGACACTCTGGATACCACCTTGGGCATAAATGTAGGATTAGTCCTCATGGACACTCTATCTTGGTGGAAGATTAGGAAGGGTTGCACTGCCATTAAGGCCTGTAGTTCTGAAACCCTCCTTGCTGAAGTAATTGCCAGTAGGAAAGCAGTTTTCCATGACAGGTGTTGTAGGTCTGCTGTTGCTGCTGGTTCAAAGGGTGATAGTGTCAACTTTTCTAGCACAAAGTTTAAATCCCAAGCTGGTAATGGTGGTTTCCTTGGAGGTTTTACATTCTTGATTCCTCTGAGGAACTGCCTGAGCAAAGGGTGCGAAAAACAGGTGGATCAAAGCTGTATTCTGCTGAAATAGCTGATGCATGTATCTTGGAGGAGTAGGACAGGCCTGAATGAAGAAGTTCGCCAGATACTCCAGAATGTTAGGCATATCTATGTTTGACACATCTTTTCCTCTTTCCGCACTCCAAATGACAAACCTTTTCCATTTTCCAGCATAGTTCCTTCTTGTTGAAGGTCTGCGTGCTTCAAGAATAATGTCTTTAACTCTTTGGGAAAGTTCTGGATTAGCTGCTGCTATGTGATGTTCCATGCAGTCAGTTGCAGCGTTTTAGGTTTGGATGTATGATGCTGTAGTTGTTCTGAGTTAACATCAAAGGCATCAGGGTATTGGCCACATATTGTTCCGAGACATGCTCTTCAGTAGTGGGTACCAGTGTTGTCTTGGCCAGTTTGGAGCTATCAGGATTATCCTTGGACGTTCTTCCTTGATTTTTAGTAGTACCTTGTGTATCAAAGGAAGAGGTGGGAATGCATATGCTGTTAGGCCTTTCCAGTTGAAGGATAGTGAGTCCACTTTCCATGCTAGTGGGTGGAATGTCCTTGTGCAGAATTTTTGAGCTGGTGATTGAGAGGTGATGCTAATAGGTCTATCTGTGGCATTCCCCATTTCTTTGAGATGGTCTTGAAGATGTCCGGTGCAGCTTCCATTCGTGGGCATCCGGTGGTTCTGCTTAATATGTCTGCTAGAGTATTGTCTTTCCCGGTACAAATATTGCCTGTAACTGAATGTTGTAGCTGAGTGCCAGGGTCCACAGCTCCAAGGTCATTCTGCATAGGGGTATGAATGAGTGCCTCCCTGTTTGTTGATGTACCACATGACTGTGGTGTTGTCTGTCCTTATCATCAACTGGCCCTCTTTGAGAAATGGTTTGAACTTTTGGATTGCCAGTTTTACTGCCAGCATTTCTTTTAGATTGATGTGCAGGTGAAGTTGATCCTGTGTCCACAATCCTTGCACGCATTTGTCCAGCATGTGGGCCCCCATCCTAGGTCTGAAGCATCTGTTGTGATGGTCTGGCTTGGTTGACATCTGCGAAAGGGTAGGCCTGGGTTTGACTGGCATGCCTGAGCCCACCATAGGAACTCCTGTTTTAAGCATGGAATTAGTGGGATTTCTGTTTCTAGACTGTGTCTGTGTTGGGACCATAAATTCTTTAGGTACCACTGTAGTTTCCTCATATGTAGTCTGGCAAATGGGACCAAGATTATGCATGATGCCATGAAGCCCAAGGCCTGCAGAACTTTTCTTGCTGTTAACTTGTTCAGTTTTGTTAGTGCCAAGAAGTAAAGAGGAAGTTCTTTTGTTTTTCTGTAGTCAGGAATGCCATTTGTTGTACTGTGTCCAATTCAGCCCAAGAATGTCCTTGTTTGGGATGGTATCAGCCTTGATTTTTGTAAATTGACTGTGTATCCCAGTCCTTGTAGCAAGTAAATGACCCTTTGTAAATCTGTTGTCAGCTTGCTTTTGTTTTCCCTTGTAGCAGGCAGTCGTCCAGGTATGGGTAAATTTGAATTCCTGTAGTCTGCAATGGGCGATTACTGATGCCAGGCATTTTGTGAATACTCTGGGCGCAGTAGATAAGCCAAAGGGCAATGCTGAGAATTGATAGTGCTCTGATCCTGCAAGAAATCTGAGGTATCTTCTGCAGATTGGTCGAATGGGGACGCAGGTATGCCTCCTTGAGATCTAGAGTTACCAGCCAAGACTCCTTGCCCAGCATGGGAAGAAGTTGCTGTAGGGTCAGCATTTTGAATTTTGGGACAATGATGTATGTATTTAAGGTGGACAGGTCGAGAATTGGTCTCCAACTTTTTCCTTTCTTGGAACTAGGAATAGTCTGGAATAGAACCCTTTCCTTGTTCTGCTGTTGGCACTCTTTCCACAGCTCTCATGTTTGCTAACTCCATTATCTGGCGTAGAGCCTCTGTTTTTGATTTGGAGGTAGATTTGGCATTCCTCTTTGACTGGTAAAGTGTGGAAGTGAAACCGTAACCTTGATCTATGGTTTGTAAAATCCACTTGTCTTTTGTTATGTAGTGCCAGTTCTTTGAAAATAAGGTTAACTTTCCGCCTAGAGGAGCTGCTATTTGTTCCCTGGTAGGCGGATTTAGGATTAAGTCACTGTGGTTGTGCTGATGTAGTGGCAGTGGCTGTGTCTGTGCCTCTGTTGTTACCTTGCCACTGTCGTCCTCTGTAGGCACCTCCTCTGGATTGGTTTCTGCCTCTGGAACGCCTATTCCTGCCCCTTTGAAATTTTGTGGAGTCACGAAAGGACCAATTTTGGCAGGCCAGTTCCTGCTAAACCTTGGGGTTGAACCTGCAAGAAATCTTTAACAGTTTGAACAGATTTTGCCTTTTCTTCCATTTTCTTCATAACCTGCTGGGCAGGTGTACCAAACAAACTTGTCTTGTCCATAGGAGCATCTAGCAAGTTAGCTTTAACATGATCCGTAAAGCTTGTTCCTTTAGCCATGCATGCCTTCTTATCACTGTGCCTGTCATGGCTGATCTAAATGAAGCCTCCAGTGCATCATAGCCACATTTTAAGGAATGGTTGCTAACCTGTTGTATGTTATTTACCATCTCTAATACATATTTCTTATCAAGAGATTCATCAGTGGTTAGTTTTTAGTTAACTGATCAAGCATAAACTCTTGGTATTGTATCATGTGAAACTGACAGTTTAAAGCTCTAGCTGAGAGAGTAGCTGAAGTGTAGACCTTTTACCCCATCTGTCTAATGACCTTGCTTCCCTTTCAGAAGGAATAGGGTTTTAGCTGTGGTCGCGCTACTACCTTGGGACCCTGGGATATAGTTTCTGGGTCTGCAAGAGGGGCCTTGTAAAGGTGGTGATGAGTATCTGGCACCCTGTAAAATCTGTCTGGTTTGGCAGGGGCTGGGGTAAAGAATCTGGAGCGGAGCAAACATCATTGAAAGCATCATCCACCACAGAGAGAACAGGAGGTATAGCTAAGGGCCTGTGCTGTGGGAGGTGCAGAAAGGTCCTAAGTCTTTTCTGGAGTCTGAAAAATCCTGTTGCTGCCATTGGAACTGTTCTCGCATGGCATGCAAGGTTTCCCCAAAGGAGAATTCTTCTGGTGGGGAAGCAGCTGGAATGGATTCTTCAGCATCAGAATCTTCAAAATTGGAGAAGGGAGCCTCTGGCTGGTCAGTTATGTCTGATTCATCAGCAGAATCATCAGAAGACACTGGCTCAGGGGCTCTGCCCTAGGTCTCTTCTCTGGGGCTGAGAGGCCCTGTCTGGGTGAGATTGAGATCCTCTAATTAAAGAAATTAAATCTTCTGCCAAAGAAAGCATTTGAGAACTAGAAGAGGGCCTGGATGTGGGCGGTTTAACAGGCACTGTTTTAGTAGTCTTGGCTGCTTTAGCCCTGGCGAAGGCCTTAATGGACATGGCTGCTGGAGGCCTAGCAGCACCACGTGCTGGGGTAGAGACATCCAAGGGGATGGTGTCTGATAAGTCAACCACCGTAGTGGGTAAAATTTCTGAGGTCCATTCAAGAGTTGTAGCAGGGGCCTCAGTTGTAAGAATAGGTTCAGCTGTACTTTGATCAGTTTTCTCGGTTTCGGCCGAAACCGAGACACTCGCGTTTGCTTTACCGTGGTTTCGCCAAAACCGGGGACCACGAGTGTCGGTCTTTATCTTTGCTTTTTTGGTAGATTGGGTAGTCGGAGGATCCGACGGCATAATGTACGCAAAATCAGAACCGAAAAACTGTTCTGCAAACTCCGACCGACGCCTAAGCGTTCGTCGGTTGAAAGAGGCACAGGCCGAACAGGCTGCTACGTCGTAGGCTGGGCCTAAACAAGGCAGACAGTAAGAGTGGAAATCTTTATGAGGTATTTGTTTCCCACAGGTTAAACAATTGTTAACTTTTTCTGACATCGGCTGAGGCAAGAAAGAGTCCCCAACGGGTACTTAGCTTTAGAAGTCTTCGAAGTAGTATTCGGTAGAAGTAATCTCTGGATCCGACCGACCGGCACTTGCGAACAGCTTCTGCTTCGGGCGCCACGCGGCAAGAATGACTGAGGAAAATGGCGTCGGCTGATGCTTTTATACCCGAAGACCAACAGAGATGACGTCGGGTGGAGTGCGACATCAGCCGAAGCCGGACCCGGACTTTGGAATCCGGCCGACTGCAGGGCTGCCTGACGACAGGACAACCCACTTGTTATGACTGCAGATGCATCCATGAAGGACATCCCCTATGAATTCTGTCGACTGAGATGGGGTGAGATTGGATTGTCAGTTTATGGTTATGCCTAGCCTTTGAGCAGCGAGGAGAGAGTATGCCAGGGCTTCTTCCAGTAGATGTCTGGTGAGGGCGGAAATGAGCCAGTCGTCTAGGTATGGAAACAACTGGAATCCTTGAAGTCGCAAGTGACTGCCATGCACTTTGTGAACACTCTGGGGGCTGTAAAGACTCCGAAGGGCAGTACTCTGAACTGGAAGATACTGACTCCCTCACGGAAGCTGAGAAATCTTATTGATGGCCTGTCCACTTTTATGTGGTAGTATGCATCTTGAAGATAGAGCACATCCAATCGTCTTTTTCCAAAAGCGGGAGGATAGACTGTATTGTGACCATCCGGTATTTTTGTACTCTCAAACTTGTTCAATACACAGATCCAAAACTGGTCTCCAGTCCCCGGTTTTCTTTGGCACCAAAAATAGTCTTGAATAGAATCCGGATCCTATCTGGTCTGGACGAACTATTTGGATGACTCTTTCTTAGCAGCTTTTCTATCTCTAGTGCTGCTTCTTCCCTTTTGACTGGGTGGAACGTCGGGAAGGTTTTTTGAAGGGGCAGGACAAAGATCGAAGGGGATATGATAACCTCTGGTTATAATCCTTTGTACCCAAGAATCGGTGGTGATGGTTAGCCAGGCAGCAGGGTACAAGCAGAAACGACCCCTGACCGCTTCCACAAGTGAGCAGTCGGGCAAAGCTTCAAGAGTGCTAATCAGGTTGGCCAGAGAAAATCTCTGGAACCCAGGTTTTGCAGACCTCCTCTGCCCCAAAAGGGGTGTCTTCCACTGGGAGTTTCCCCATTTGCCTCTAGGGGAAAACTCAGCACGTGCATCCCTGAAAGAACCCTGTGATTTCTTGTGCCAGATCTTTCCTTTGATTTCTGGAGTAGAATCGCTGAGGAGTGGAGTGTCTGACAGCAACGGCAGACAGGGTCTTGCCATCTTGTTCGCACCTTGCCAGTGTATCCTTGACTTTGGGACCAAACAAAGAAGCAGCCTCTATGGAGGCATTCATGAAGGAAGCCTTAAAGGAGTGTGCAAAGTCGCATCCAAGCAGGTTGTCTGGTAACTATACCTGCGCCTACCGCTCTAGCCGCCCCTTCCGTTGCGTGAGAAATAAGACACATGGGTGGCTATCTGAAAAGCCACATTATCACGGACTTCGTCAGAAACAGCTCCTGCCAAGGTTTCAGAGAGCTGTTTGATAAGATCTCGCTGAAGCCTGGTAAAATGTACCAAATAATTTAAAGACCTTACAGTGAAGGTTGGTGAAACAAACACACACTTCCCTAACCTGTCAATCGCCCGGGACTCCTTGTTGGGCGGATGGACAGTCTGGCTCTCTTCTGCCAAATACTTCTTACTAGCAGCTGCCACCACCATAGCATCTACTGGAAGACCTCGTGACCAATGGGGGTGCTCAGCTGGGGGCGATAATATTTTATCTGGCCTCTCTGGTATCGCTTCCATGGTGTCAGGAGCCTTCAATGCGTGCTGCATGATGAGCTGGACGAGCTCATCGGCAGGCAGGGTGACCCAGGAGGTAGGGGCCGGGCATGAAAAGCCTGCAGGAATACGGATTCCTCAGAGGAAGGATTGAAGGGCTTCCAGTCACCCCTCTAAGGAAAGAGGATGTCACCAAATGACACCTCAGAGGGTGACCGTGCGGACCCTTCCCAGTCATCAAAATCCGCATCTTCAGTCAAGGACACCTCAGTGGAGTCCATGGACTTCCTCTTACACTATGCTTTGCGGGTTACTTCCTCAGTGGGAGGTTCTGGGGAAGACTGCAAGAGGTCGTCTCCTGAGAAGGAGAAACCTGAGGCTCTTGTGCCTGGTGTCCGGCAGTTGAAGCTTGTGGCAGCTGCAGCACAAAGGGTGGGGAACAGGACTCCGACAAATGGGCTTTTCCAGCGGAGGCAAGCACCCACTCCATGGCCTGGAAGGCTGGCCCTCCCAAGGAGGGATGGGTGCCCAGAACAGAGCATGACAACCTCGGAACTGGGGTCGCACCCCACCCCAACGAGCCCGCCCCCAGAACAGGAGTCTCAAGAGGACCATGAACTATAAGAGAGCGCATCCCTGGAAGGTGCCATAGAAAAAACTGGCATGGAATCAAGAATGCCCTCCCCAATGGCACAGCCAATGGCCTGAGAAGAGCCGATGCCCAGTGCACCAAAGGCCACAAGGACAACTCTGGTTCCAAAGAGAGATCCACTATTGGAGTCGGAGGGAGGGAAGCTGCTGTCAGAGTAATAGGCTTGGAGACTTGAGTGGAAGTTGAAGGAGGAGTATACGTTGGTTTGAGGAGATATACATTCGCCTGAATGAGGAAACATGGACTCCATCGGTTGAGAGAGACCTCTGGCCACAAGCAACTGGTCAACAAGCCGCAACACATCCTGTTCAGAAAGACTCTGTTGACCTCATGGAGAAAGCTGTCGTCGAGTCTGGCCTTTCTAGGAAAGGACTACAAGGACTGCTACCAAAAGGATCCAGTGAAGGGGAATATTTGGTCCTTGCTAACTCAATAGGTGCAGAGCTTGGAGCCGATAAAGTCTGCACTGAAGAAAATGGTGTGAAAAAAGTCTGTGCCGAAGATGTCAGCGCCGTAGTAGTTGAAGGTGTCTGCACCGTAAAGGCAAAGGTCTGCCCCGAAGGGTTCCGTGCCGTAGTGGAAAGTGTCGGCACCAGCAATAAAGACGGTGCCGAGAAGGACTACACAGAAGCACATGTCGGTGCTGAAAATGTCTGCACTGTGGAGAGCATTAGAGTCATACTTGGAGCCGAAAGTGACTGTACCTGTTTTGACAGTGTCGTTAGGGGTTGCGACAGAACTGTAGTTGTCTGCAGCACGAACTTCGGTGCCAGTATCGATAAAGGAGACATGGCTGTAGTCAGAATCATTTGGGGCAGTGCCGAGCCTAGAGCAGACAGGGTTACAAGGGGCAGAGCTGGAGTAGTAATCAATTTCACCTTCTTGTGAGTCGACTCCCTACGATCTCCAGAGAGAGAAGGGAATGACTTCGATGAAGAAGTGGAAGAATGCCTCTTGCGGGGTTTAACAAGAGGGGGTGAGCCCTCTGACCCAGAAATAGCCTCAGAGAAAGGAGACTTTAGGAGACCTTTCAAAATTAACTTATTCTTCCTCTCGTTGAGAGTCCTTGTAGAGAAATGTTTACAAATCCCATATGGAGGATCCACAGTCATGTGGGAGACATTAAGACAGACACACAAGTCACGGCCATCTGAAAGTGGTAACTTACGGCCGCAATCCTTGCACTGCTCGAAATCAACACTAGTTTTCTTACCCAACATAACTGGTGTGGAGAAGGTCAGTACCAAAAGGAAGAATAAGGGCTACCCAACAAAAAGGGTAAAAAGAGCAAAAGAAGGATTACCAACAATGGTAATGGAGAACTACCACAAGGTAAGAAAAGAGAGTAATAAAGGGAAAAGACTAAAGGGAGAGAGTCTAAAGTGTGCGATAGGTTAGGAAAATATTAGAATAAACTTTTGAGAAAAATTTAGAGCAATAACAATATATAAACTTTTAAAAACATTAGACACTTAGCTGAGAGAGTGGCTTGAAATGGCTGTATAGCAACGCGGAAAACTACATCTGAGTTAACAGGGAGCAGAGCATTCTAGGCAAGACCTTGGCTCAAGCGTTTTTGGCTGATGTGAGCTTGATATTGGCTACGTCCATTCCGAGGATGGAACCAATAACCCATCAGTAAAGAATGAACGAAGACCAACATCAGATCTACTATTTTGCACTGCACTCGGAGCATAACTATAGAGTCATACGTAGTATCTCAAAGTGTGCCAAGGCATTTACAGTTTGTGCTTATTACTGTGCATTTATTTCGGAGAGTTTATTTGTGTGCAAAGGGCAACCGTTTCAAGTACGGTCAAAATACAGCCATTTTGAAAAGTTTCTTGTGCTGGGTGTGTCTATTCTCAAAGTGTCGCCATTGCAGAGTGTTTCTTGGAATGTAGAGAGTAATTCAGCAAAATACTGCTATTTTGGGAAAGTTTCAGTGTGCTGTGTACTGGTTATTTGCAAAGTGTAGTTACCTGAAAGGTTTCTTACTCTGAGCTTCTTCTGCCCAGTTTATTCGCACAATGCAGTTATTTTGAAATGTTTCCTACACCGATGAGGTGATTTCTTACAGTGCAATGATTGCAAGAGTATTACAGTGCCAGAGACTTATTTCGCAAAGTTCAGTTATTCAGAGGCTTGTTGTGCTATTAGCCATATTCATAAATACTGGCATAAATTTCTGGCATATGTATTTGTGTGTGTTCGTATATACTTGCAAAAGCCTTCACTGGTACGTGTGGTATATGGCAGAGGGATTTCGAAAACCAACACCATTGGTGTTTTCAGAATATTGCAGAGAACTGGAGAATATTTGAGCAACAGTACAATATTTTTATACAAGCAACATATTCTGATAAAGATTCATGCACCAGGACATTCATTTGCTAAACCTAGCTTCGTCAGAGGCCACTGAAAGAGAGCGTTCATTTGTGTATGCACCAGCAGTATATGAGGGAGAAGGTAAAAACAGTGGTACAGGCTGAATCAAGGGAAGACGAGTGTTTGAAGCGCAAGTTCAGGGAAATGTGTAACCCGCAAACAATTATTACATTAGGGGGGCATTTGTTTTACACTAGAGATCAAAAACCAGGGGAAACTTTTGCAGCTTATATAGCTGACCTGAGAAACAGAGCTAAAAGTGTCGGTTTGGTGACTTAAAAGATGACTTGGTAAAGGACAGGCTTGTATGGTATTAATAGTGCTGCAGTGAGAAAGATTTTGCTTCGTGATGGTGACAATGCTGAACAAAGCTATTGAGATTTGTCAAATCCATAAAATTACGGAAAGGCATACTAGCGTGCTTGCAAGTGGTAAGAGCATGGTTTCAGCAGGCTCCAGAGCAAATGTGAACAGCATGCAACACGTGGTTAGCAAAAGCAGGCCTAAGTCAGCAAAACCCAAATACAGTTTTAATGTTAACTGTCGCAATTGTGATGCCAATCATTAATCTAAGAGAGAAAAATGCTTAGCATTTGGTCAGCAATGCCACAAGTGTAAAAAAAAATTGAACCATTTTCAAAAGTTTTGCAAATCAAGCAAACCTCGCACAGTTATAAAGGGTCACTTAAAGCAAGCTGATCACACGGAGATCCAGTTCTACTTTCTACGTAGACGGTGTATCAGTAATTGGTGAAAAGGTTGATGCGTACATTTGTTGGCAAAGAATGAAGTGTTTTGTACTGTCCAGATCAATGGTAAAATCAGAGCTTAAAGTGGACACTGGCTCAAAGTGTAATGTTATGACAGCAGACACATTTGCTAAAGTGAGAACTAATGAACAACTCAATGTGGCTAGTTGTGTGAAACTTGTTGCTTATGGAGGTGAAGAAATTTAAACCAAAGGCTCAGTACTGCTTTCATGTTATCTGGCTAGGAATTGTTACAGCTGGTCATTCTATGTAGTTTGAAGACCTCTGCAATTATTGTTGGGTCTCAGAAAATTAATTCCCAAATTTTCTTTTATCAAAGAAGTTAATTATACAAGCTCATATCCTAGTTCCAATTTTACTGAAGCCATTTTCTCAGAGTATGCAGATGTTTTCGATGACAAAGTGGGCAAACTTCCAGTTGTGTATTCTATGAAGTTAGACCCACTGGTCAGTTCAGCAAGAAGTGTTCCGATAGCTGTACAGAATAAAGTTAAAGCTCAGTTGGATAAAATGGTGTAGCAAGGTGTAATTTGCCCACTTACAGAGCCAACTGAATGGGTGTTGTCCAAGGTAGCAGCCCACAAAACAGGCTCAGACGAAAGCAGAATATTTGCTGAAGCAAGAGATTTGAACAGAGCATTAAAGAGATCACATCATCCTATGTGCACAGTTGAGGAAGTCGCAGCCCTGATACAGAATGCTACTGTTTTTTCTGTCTTGGATGCAAAAATCTCATTTTGGCAAGTGATGCTCGATTCCAAATCCTCATTACTGACTACTTTCAGTACCCCATTTGGCAGATATAGATTCCTCAGGATGCCATTTGGAATCAATTCTGCAAGTGAAGTCTTTCAGCATGCAATGGAGCAAATTTTTCTGGTTATCTTTGTGCCATAATAGATTTATTGGTTGGAGGCAATGGTAAAGCAGAGCATGACAGAAACCCTAAAGTTCTAGACAATGCACATGAAGTGAGCTTGGGTCATTTATTCACTAGCACTGGCTTGCAACCAGACCCCCATCCAAGCAAGCAGCTGTTCTTAAGATGCCAGCACCAGATAATGTTTAGGCTCCACAACGTTTTCTTGGTATGGTCAACTACTTAGGAAAATTTATACCAGACTTCAGTGAGCTGGCAGCACCTTTGAGACAGCAGATGTGCAAAAATGTTACATGGCCTTGGCTGGAAAAGCACCAGAGAGCATTTGAAAACATAAGCAAAATATTGCCACCCCACTTATATTGGCGCAGTTATTCTTGAAGACGACAGGTCAGTAGCCTATACATCTAGAACTCTTATCAAATCTAAAATGCAATATGCTCAAATAAAGAACTTTTGGCAATAGTACTGGCATGTTCAAAGTTTCATGATTATATCTATGGTCGAGCTATTCAGATTGAAACTGATCACCATCCTCTAGTCACTATTCTAAAGAAGCCTATGCATTCAGCTTCAGTGAGATTACAAAGAATGATGCACAAATTGCAAAAGTACAACTCTAAAATGGTCTATACAAAAGGCAAAATTATTTATCTGGCCGATAACTTATCCATATCACCAAAAAATACAATGGAACAGCTTCATGCACAGAATTTTGACTTTGACGTCATGGAAGTGCGTAATTTTTCTACTACGAGACTTGAAGAGCTGAGAGATCATACAAAGACTGATCCTATTTTGCAAGAGCTCAACCACTACAATTATGTTGGATGGCCGTCAAAGAAATCTAGTGCACCACCTGAAGTACAAACTTATTTTCCTTACAGAGATGAGATGTTGATGGAAGATGGCATTATTTTCAAAGGTCCTAAAATTGTTGTTCCCGCTTCCTTACAACATGAATACATCCAGATTTTACATTGGGGTCACCCAGGTTCTGAATTAACCAAAAATAGAAGTTATGTTCTTACCATAACGTTCCATGTTAGTTGTCTTCTTCTCGCCTTCTTCTTGCTGGATGGGTTCGGAGCCGACCTCGGCTCCGACTCGGCCACTCTAAAGCTCGAGAGTTGGTTCCACCGGCTCGAGGCTCCCCTTATATCCCACAATGCTAGGCGATAGTTACCTCAGATCTCGTTTGTAAGCTAACCCCAGCTTATAACAGAAACAGTATAACTGTAAAAACAGAATCCACCTCTAACAACAGGAAGAAGAAGGGTGACCTACATCCTGAAACAAGAAATATGCATAATAGCATATAGTTAAGAAAGAGGTGGTAGAAAGAGAGGTCACGATCACAACTCCTCTAGGTCTGTCCAGGCCAGGGGAAGGAGGGTGGGAGCGAAGAAGAAGGCGAGAAGAAGACAACTAACATGGAACGTTATGGTAAGAACATAACTTCTATATGTTAAGTTGTCTATCTCGCCTTCATTCTTGCTGGATGGGACCGCCCCTAGCACCTTGTCCCGGTGGCCTAACGGAACAGACTCCTGAGAACAGTGGAACCAAAATTAGCTCTATGCCTAGAAGCTAAATCCAACTTATAATGGGAAATAAAAGTGTGAGGAGTAGCCCAAGTAGCCGCTGCACAAATGGTGTCAATAGGCAGTCTGTCTTGGAAGGCTAGAGAAGTAGCCAAAGCTCTGGTGGAATGGGCTTTAGGCTTATTAGGCAGTTTTTGGTGTCTAATCTCATAAACAAGGGTAATCAGAGATGTTAGCCATCTGGATAAAGATACCTTTGAAACTGGAAGTCCCTTTCTGCTTTCCGTGATAGGAGACAAACAGCTGATCAGATTTTCTGAATTGTTTCGTCCTGTCCAAGTAGTACCTTAATTGACGATGAACATCCAGACAGTGTAATTTTTGTTCAGACCTATTTGAATACTCCGAGAAAAAAACAGGGAGGTCAATGCATTGGTTTAGATTTGATGTTGAAACCACCTTAGGCAAAAAGGACGGGTTAGTTTGTAAGGAAACTCTGTCCTTATGGAACACAAGGTAAGGAGAACGACAACTGAGTGCTTGAAGTTCTGAAATTCTTCTAGCTGATGTGATAGCCACCAGAAAGAGAGTTTTCCATGATAATAACTTTAAGGAACATGAAGCTGCAGGTTCGAAAGGGGAAAGAATCAAAGAAGCAAGAACTAAATTTAGGTCCCAAGGAGAAGGAGGATTTCTTACAGGAGGTCTGAGAAGAAAAACTCCTTTCAAAAAGGCTTTGCAGAGTTTGTGGGACATTAGGGCAGATTCAGAAATACCCACATGGAAATTAGAAATAGCTGCCAATTGAACCTTAAGAGTAGATGGAGATGAACCTGCATGGAAGAGTTCAGCAAGAAAATCGAGGACTAGTTGGATGGAAGCGGTGAAAGGATCTATGCCCTTTCCTTGTGCCCAATATGAAAATCGTTTCCACTTACTCAAATAAATCTTCGAGTGGAAGATTTATGGGAAGCTATCAAAATATCTCTAACAGAGTGAGATAATTGAGGAAGCCTGGCTACGGTTGGAAGTGGAGGAACCAAGCAGTGAGGTTCAGAGAGGGGAGGGAGCGATGAAACTGACCCGACTGATGGATCAAAAGATCTGGAACTAGGTCCAGATTCCACGGTCGCTCCACAAGAAATCGATGCAGAAAGGGGAACCACACTTGTCGAGGCCAGTAAGGAGCAATGAGGATCAATGAGGCCTTCTGAGCGATAGCTTTCTGTATTACTTGAGAGATCAGTGGGAAAGGAGGAAATGCATACAGAAGTCCCCGGGCCAAACTTGGACTAGCGTCCCTGCTGGGTTGGCCTGGTAAGGGAATAGAGTGAAGTATTCTCTGCACTTGCTGTTTTGGGGAGTAGCAAAAGATCGCAGCAAGGCTGACCCCACTTGAGAAAAATCTCTCTCACTACAGAGTCTTTCAGAGACCACTCGTGAGGCATGAGAATAGCTCTGCTCAACTTGTCCGCAATGTGATTGGACTTCCGGGATGTGCGTTGCTATCAGAAAACGCTGAGAAGAAATCGCCCATTGCCACAGTCTGAGTGCTTCTCGACACAGGGGTATGATCTGGTTCCGCCTTGTTTGTTGATGTACCACACTACAGACATATTGTCTGTCTGGATTGCAATCGCTCCCAAGGGAAGAGAGGGTTGAAGGGCTTGCAACGCTAAAAGCACTGCTCTCATCTCCAGAACATTTATGTGCAAGTGGCATTCGCTTGGTTGCCATGTGCCCTGGACTGTCCTGCCCTGATAATGCCCCCACCCGATCAGGGAGGCATCCGCTGTCAGAGTAGCAACCGGAGGAGGTGGAACAAATGGTCTCCCCAACAGGAGCTGGGGAAGACATCCACCACATGAGATGCTTTTGCACGCTTGCGTGATCATAATGGTGTGAGACATTGGAAGTTCCTGGTATGACCATTGAGAAAAGAGCATCCACTGAAGGATCCGCATGTGGTATCTGGCCAATGGAAGGAGAGGTATGGCCGCTGCCATGATTCCCAACACCTTTAGAACTAACCTGGCTTTGGCTCTGTTGTTGTTGAGAAGTAGTGATACCAATTTTGAATGTCTGATATCCTTTGGTTCGTTAGTGTTGCAGACATGTTTACAGTATCTAATTTTGCGCCTATGTAGGTAATAGTACGACAAGGCGACAAAACAGACTTTTCGCAATTTATTGAGATACCCAGTCTTTGACAGACGCGAAAAGTGTAATCTCTGGCCATCAGAAGGAGATGCTTGGTGGGAGCTGTGAGGAGCCAGTCGTCCAAATATGGAAACACCTGGAATCCTTGTCGTCTCAGGTGAGAAGCTACCACTGCCATGCATTTGGTAAACACCGGGGCAGTGGTGAGACCAAAGGGCAGGGCCCTGAATTGAAAATGACTGGTTCCCAGCCTGAAGCGGAGGAATCTTCTGGAGCGTCTGTTCATTTTTATGTGATAGTACGCATCCCGAAGGTCTATAGAGCACATCCAGTTTCCTTTTCCCAATAGGGGAAGAATGGATTGCAGCGTGACCATCCGAAATCTTGTTTTCTTGACTGATCTGTTCAAGATACTGAGATCCAAAATTGGTCTCCAGTCCCCTGTTTTCTTTGGAACTAAAAAGAACCTTGAGTAGACTCCGGATCCTAGTTGGTCTGCTGGCACTGGCTGAATAGCTCTTTTTGCAAGCAGTTTTGAAATTTCCAAAGCTGCAAGATCCCTTTGAGCGGGTGGAACATCTGGAAGGGATTTTTTGACTGATTTGGAAAACGAAGAAAGGGAATAGAATAACCTTCGGAAATGATGGACTGTACCCATTTGTCTTGTGTCAAGGATAGCCAGGCTTCTGGGTACAGTGACAATCTTCCCCCGACTGCCTCCGAAGATGGGCAGCCGGGCAACACCTCAGGGATGCTGAAAGGGCTTCTCGGAGAACGCTTCGATTGCCCTGGTTCTGCGGACCCCTCTGCCTCTAGGGCGACGTCTACCATTGTTGTTCCCCTCTGCCTCTGGCGGGAACCGACTCTGTCGCCAGGCGAGGTCCCTTGGGATTCTTTACGGAACCACATCTTCCCCAACTACTGGCCTTTGGGGTAAGGCCTAGAAGGAGTAGAAAATCGGACTCCGACGGCAGAAAGGGTCTTGCCATCAGTCTCGCACCTAGTCAGGGTTTCTTTCACTTGTGGACCAAAAAGAGATGATCCATCAAAAGGGGAGTTCGTGAAAGACGCCTTGAAAGGTTCCGCAAAATTGCATAGCCGCATCCAGGCGTGCCTACGTAAGGCTACCCCTGTTCCTGCTGCTCTGCTCGCTCCATCGGCCGCATAAGAGAGGAGGCGCATGGAGGAGTTGGAAATAGAATTAAGGATAGCCAGCTGCGTGTTCATTTTCTCTTGGAAACCCGCAGCTGTAGGGTTCTTCAGCATTTCACTCGCTTCTTTGATCAAGTCTCTTTGAAGACGAGTGAAATGGCACAGGTAATTCAGCGAACGATAGTAAATGTCGCTGAGGAGAACATCCGCTTCTGCACCTATCCATGGACCTAGATTCCTTGTTAGGTGGATGGACAGGCACTGAAGGATCAGCCAGTTCCTTCTTTGTGGCGGCAGCAACCACCATAGCATCCACAGAGACTCCTTTTGATAAAAATTCCTTGTCTGATGGAGCTGTGTTGAATTTGGAGGGTCTCCTGGGAGTGGGGTCCACTGAATCAGGAGCCGCCCATGCCTTTTGCAACCACCTGCATGAGGGGGTCGAAGGGGACACCCAGGAGGTGGAAGGACGAGAGCCAAACGCCTCAAGATACACAGATTCGTCCTCCGAAGGGTTGAGGGCTGGCCAATTTCACCTCTGTTTAAGGATCTCCAGAATGTCTGCAAATGAGACATCTTCAGAAGGGGAACGGGGAACCCTCAGAATCATCCAGATCTGTGTCCGACGTGATAGACTCAGGTGAGTCAATGTGCTTCCTCTTGCACTTCCTCTTCCGAGGGGCTCTTCTGCCAAATCAGGAGAGGCCTCGAAGAGGATGAAATCCCAAAGGGAGCTCCAGAGGAGTTGGCTCCCTGCGGTCAGGGATGAGGGAGTGAGTCGACTTACCCTGAGGCAGCATAGAGGGAGGGGCTGACGGAGCCGACTGTGGAGTAGAGCCAGGCTCTAACACACTCCGCATGACCTCAGCACCCCTGTCAGGCAGAGCCAGAGGTCCCCGCCCGAGGAGCTAAGGACCCCCTCGGCACCGACAGTGATGGCTCCGAGGCCGATGTCGGAGCCGAACTCACCAGCCAAGCACCGAGAGGGAGGGGGTCGGACAAGGGTCCGATGCCACTCACCCCTCGAGCCGACGAGGGAAGTCCGGCGCCGAGATTCCTCCATGGAAGAAAACGGAGCCGACGACGGAGCCGAAGACAATTGTCTCGGCCCGAGGTAACCACAGTCTCGGTTCCGACGACCCGCCCGAGCTCAAAAGAGTCAAGGAGGAAGGAGTTGATGGACGGGACAGGCACCGACTGATGAGTCGGGCTCTGAAGCATCTGGGCTAGTGCCTCAGACTTCAGTAGTCGACTCACCACCCTCTGAAGGTCATGATTGGACAACCTCGATGACCTAGAGGAATGAGACCTTTGGCTCCGTTCAGACAGCAGGGGAGATCCTGGAGCCGAATGAACGGAGCCAAGAGAAGGTGACCTAGACCTCTTTCTGGTTGACGGCTCAAGATCTTGTCGGAGCCGACACGGTACTCGATAACCTCGGCTCCGCCGAGCCGAGAAAGCCACAGAAACTGTGGACTGAGTCTTATCGGCTCCAGCCGGAGCCGATAAAGGCAAGGTTGAACAACCTGAGGTCTCGGCTCAGAAGCCGGAGCCAAGACCTCGATGCCTTGGAGGGCTTCCCTGTTGAGACAGACAGGGAATCCTCAGGCTTCAACAAGCCTCTCAATATGAGCTTGTTTTTCTTTCCTGCAGGACACAGGGGCAGAAGCCATGGCAGACAGCACAGGAGTCCAGCAGGTGCAAAGACACCAGACAATAGACACAAGAAGTGTGAGCGCCTGTCAGAGACATTTTCTGACAGCACGCATCACACTTCTTGAACTGAGACCTTTGCTTCTTTAGACATAGCCTAACTGGTGAACACAAACACACACTCAAACACACCAGTTATACCCTGTCAGAAAAATTACTTTAGTAAAATTACTAAAAATAAAGTAGAATAAACAGTAGCTTAAACTACACAAACACTCCCTAGGGAAGGAAGGCCCAAGGCCCAAGGGAAGAACTAAAGTTCTTTTAAGAAAAACGGGAAAAATTAGGTCGGGATAAAGTTCAATGAACTACACTAATTTGACAATAATTAAACTAAAAAAGGGGGAAACAGAGTAACTTTTAATAGAAAAAGCTTAAACTCACCAGGAACCGGTAGAACAACCAACCTCGAAGCTGTAGCGGCAAACGAGATCTGAGGTAACTATCGCCTAGCATTGTGGGATATAAGGGGAGCCTCGAGCCGGTGGAACCAACTCTCGAGCTTTAGAGTGGCCGAGTCGGAGCCGAGGTCGGCTCCGAACCCATCCAGCAAGAATGAAGGCGAGATAGACAACTTAACATTAAGGGTGAGACAACTAGTATTTTGGCCTTCTCTAGTAAAAGATATTGATAAAGTACTTACTTGTTCAGTATGTAATAGTATTGAACTGCATTGGCTGAGAGAACCACTTCAGCTGAGTCAAGTTCCTGAACTACCTTGGTCAACAGTAGCCACTGATGCATTTGAGTAGAGCAATTAACATTACTTAATGTTGGTAGATTCTTATTCGAAAAGGTTTGAGATTGACTTGCTACCTAATCTAACATCTACTGCTGTTACCATCAAGTTGAACCGTCATTTCTCAGTCCATGGTAGTCTGGTACTCAATTTACTAGTCAGTCGTTTCAGAAATTTGCAAAAGAATGGGACTTTGTACACGTTACTAGTAGTCTTGAATATCCACAATCAAATGGACTAGCTGAACATGCAGTACAGAGTCCAAAGCAATTACTTGAGAGGTCAAACCGTGATAGTACCAGTCTTTCTGAATCTACTCAATCTCAGAAACATATCCCGTGACAATATATTTGGCTCGCCTGCTCAGAGACTTCTATCCAAGCAAACCACAACAATGCCTATTAGCTTCAGTCTGTTGAGGCCTAAAGCTAGGAACAACAGGACAATTGGAGCCCAATTATTCAGAAAACGTTCTTTCCAGTAGTCCAGTTATAAGTCAAACAGATTTCTTTGTCCATTGAAAGGAGGAGACAAAGTGAAGATGCAAACAGCGAAAGGTTTCGACTGGATTGGTCAAGTAACACGTATTTGTACCAGGCAGAGATCCTACTTCGTAGGATCTGTGGGTGTGGAGTACAGATGAAATTGCAGATATCTTCCTGTACCAAAATCGATATCACAGCACTCTACCTGTGATACAGACTAGATATCAGAGCAATCCAGACAATGATCCTTTTGCAGATTGTGTCTTAATTTCTACTTCCATTCCTGATGCCCTTAAGGTTGAATATTCGGCAGAGACAGTCTCAACTGCTAGACCCCATTCTAATTTCTATTTCACACCATTGGGTCGCATTTCCAGACCTAGTGTGAAATACACAGCAACCTGGACATAACTGTTTATATGTATTTAGGTCTGTATAATAGCATGACAAAGAATTACTTGCATTGACTTCATGTAGACTAATGTAGTCAATATTACAGGACTGATTTCTCAGAGGAGGATGTAGAATAGCGTGTGTGTGTGTGTGTGTGTGTGTGTGTGTGTGTGTGTGTGTGTGTGTGTGCGTGTGTGCGTGTGTGCGCGTGCAGTACTTTTAAGAAGCGTTTCAAGGTTGGCAAGTGCATATAAATAAAAAGCACGTGCTAGTTTCAGTGCCATTTTGAGAGTGCAGCCAGAGAGTGAGCATGTGTGAGTGTAATAGCTAGTTTGTTTACAAGGTTATCTAAGTTAAAGTTATTAAACCTCAATCGTGATGTGTTTGTACATAATAAAGCTGCTTGAACAGAACCCACAAAGACTTATCTATTTTATCCTGGCTGGACAAGCTACATCTATTTCCAAATTCTTCTCTTTAGGGCAAGTCACACACTGCCCGACAGAGGAGCTTGCTGAGGTTTTGGCAAACAGCACTAGGGAGAAGGACTCCGGGTATTCCCAGACAGAGTTAGTCCTGTAACAGACTGGACAATCTGTGCAAAACTCACCCCAAAGTCAACCATATACCTCATACTCTAGACAAAACACACATGGAAATCTGTGTGAATTTTTTTCTACATAAAATAACTTCTTTTTCTACTTTTTTATTAGAAAGATCATGGTTACCTTCACACATCTAGGAAGATAAAGATAAAAACTCCACTGGAGAATTTTTGGATTATCTGCAACTCTGGAAGCCAACCAATATTCCTGACTGACAAAGCACAGTACTGCAAGCAACGATCACAAACTGTGGCAAGAAAGAACTGAAGATGGCAGTGGTAGATGCCACCTCTGTACTCAGCATCCATACATCTAAGTGGGAGAACGCTGCCCAAGCACAGTAAGGGAAAGAGTTCTTATAGTTGGGGACAGCTATTGGGCTTAAGTTCCAGAACAGCCTTGAAATATTTAGCAAAATCAATGTCAGAAAAGCTCTAGACTGGAAGGGACCACCTTCACAACACCACCTTCACAGCATAACTTTGATTATATCCAATTTAGTACATTAAGTCTTAATAGTGGACTGCCTACCTCATTAAAGCCTATTGGCAGTCAATTAGCACCAAGTCTGACAGCAGACTGGATCACAAACAACTAGAGCCGAAAGTCAGAAGAAAAGTGAAATGTGACAAAATATTTTCAGCTTAAGAAAAACAGCATTTTGCATTTCCAGTTCAGCTGAAACAATTTTTCTCGCATTTGATGCCCTTTATTGGGGCACTGAACAACTCAATATACATACCATGAATAAGTTACAGTAAAACAAAATTGGGAGGAGTTATCTGCTTTTCAAGTGCTAATGGGACAATGTAGCCAGTAGAAAGTACAGTTGTGTACACTTATCATAAATGTAGATGCTAGAGTGTATTCACTGTTGCAGTCATCACATTTGGGTTATCCCTGCAGGGTAGCCCTCAGCCGGCCCGAATACCAGAGACTTTGTATTAATGCATCGGTTGCTGTCGGTTGAGGACTGACTTCTGGTTGTCAGTAGTATAAAGTAAGGCGGCCAACACAATTACATCAGTTTTTCTTGCCCTAACCTGTCAGAATCCCCCAAATAGGAGGCCAGGCTCTGGTGGAAGAACCCCACCAGTGGAAAATCAATACCAATACGTCCTTTGTAAGGAAAGGAGAACAATAAGGAATAATGATAAAAGAGGAGAAGAAAGGGGGATGGAGGGAGGGAAACCAGGACTGCAACAGTGAATACACTCGAACATGGACATTTATGGTAAGTGTACAGAAGTGTACTATGTTCTTCGTGTTTCACTATTGCAGTCATCACATTTGGGTTGATTCACAAAGCTGAGGAAATGGGTGGAGGCAGTCAAAGGTAATGCTTGGTAAAAAAAAGTGTGAAAAGATGTCCAGGTGGCGGCCTCCAGGATGTCCCTGGTGGGGACCCCTCCGAGGAAAGCTGCAGAGGTGGAGGCTGCTCTGGTGAAGTGTGCCCTGACCCCCTTGGGGGAAGGCTTTCCATACTGTTTGCAGCAGAAATGGATGGAGTGTGCTATCCATTTGGAAATTGTTTGGAGACGGCATTCTCTTCTGTCCCTGTAGCAAAGCTAACCAGCAATTGATCAGACTTTCTGAAGGATTTAGTCCTGTCTACCTAGAATCTGAGCTGTCTGTGCACATCTAGAGAGCAAAGAATCCTTTCCCCCTTGTTCTGGGGATTAGGAAAAAAGGTGGGCAAAAGAATGGATTGGTTGAGTCACACACTGGACACCACTTTGGGCATGAAGGATGGGTTAGCTTTGAGGGATACCCTGACTGCATGGAAGATGAAGGGTTCCACAGCCATAAGTGCTTGCAGCTCAGAGACTCTTCTGGCTGAAGTGATGGCCAGAAGAAATGCTGTCTTCCAGGAGAGAAATTTTAGCTCTGTAGAAGCTGGTTCAAAAAGGGGCAGGGTGAGATTTTACGATACAAAGTTAAGGTCCCAAGCTGGTGTTGGTAACTTTCTGGGTGGCCTCAAGTTGCTAGCCTCTCTTATGGGGCTGTTTGATCAAAGAGTGTGAGAAAATGGGCTGCTCAGTGTGAAAATGAGCAGAAATAGCAGACACATGAATTTCTATAGAGTAGAAAGAGAGGCCACTGTGTAGTAGGTCAGCTAAGTATTCCAGGATGAGGGAGGGAGTGCTGTGCAGTATTGGCTCCTTGCGCCTGGATCCAGGTGCAGAACCTTTTCCATTTATCAGCATAAGACTTTCTGGTGCTAGGACGTCTGGCCTCATGAACATCCAGAACCTGTTTACTGAGGGTGGCAGATTAGTTTGGGTTTAGGGAATAAGCCAAGCTGCCAAACTGAATGTCTGCAATTGGGGATGCATGAATTCCCCTTCCTTCTGGGTCAGGAGGTTTGGAATCTGAGGAAGATGTCATGGAGGCAGCGGGGAGAGGCTGCACAGCAAGGGGTACCAGTCTTGTCGGGGCCAATCTGGAGCTGTAAGAATGGTCCTTGGTTTTTCCTCCCTTATTTTGAGCAGTACACTGGGGGATGACAGGTAGGGGAGGAAACGCATAGACTGATAAATTGGCTCAGGTGAACAACAGGGGATCCACTTTCTGCACCAGGGTGCATCACTGCATGGTTTGGAATTTGCTGAGCTAATGGTTGGTGTGGGAGGCAAAGAGGTCAACCTTCAGGGATCCCCATTTCTGAGTTATTAGGGTGAAGGTACTTCTGTTGAGTTGCCACTTGTGTGGGTTCAGAAGATTTCTGCTTAATTGGTCTGCCAGAGAGTTGAGAGAGCCTGGTACAAATTGTGCTCACAGATGTAGCTGCATGGCAGAGGCTGTGTGCCAAAGGGTCATGGCCAGCCTGCATAGAGGGTAGGAGTGAGCCCCTCCCTGCTTGTTAATTTACCACATCACAGTGGTGTTGTCTGTTTTGATCAGGAGAGCCCCTGAAGAGAAAAGGGTCTTGAAAGCTATCAAGACAGGCTGCACAGCCATCACCTCTTTTGACTAATGTGCAGAGGGATTTGCGGTGGGCTCCATTGCCCTGTATGCACCTGCCGTCCAGGTGTGCACCCCAAGCACAGTCCGATGCTTCTGTGGGGAGTGTCTGGGCAGCAGGGAGTAGGGAGAAAGGCAGTCCCTTGTTGAGGGAGCATGCTGTTGCCCAAAGAAAATCTTTTCTGAGGCAAGGAATTACAGGTAGAAGAGTTTCCAGGTCTTGGGAGTGTTGACACCAAAGGCTCTTTAGGTACAACTGAAGTTTCCTCATATGTAGTCTGGCATATGGAATGAGTAGTATGCAAGATGCCATGAACCCCAGAGCTTGCAGGAATTTCCTTGCAGTTAGCTGGGGCCCTGGTGGCTAGTTGAGAGAAGTAGGTTGTCAGGAAAATTTGTTTCTCTGGTGTAAGGTATGCCATCTGGGATGCTGTGCCCAGACTTGCTCCCAGGAAGATTATACTTTGGGTAGGCACCTGCTTGGATTTCTTTTCATTGATTGTGTACCCTAGAGAGGTTAGGAGGGTCTTGACAAAGGCCAGGTGCTTGAGCAGCTTTTCCTGGCTGTCTGCCTGAATAAGGCAGTCTAAGTATGGGTAAATCTGAATATTTCTTTGTCTGCAAAAGGCAATGGCCGGAGCCAGACTTTTTGTGAAAACTCTGGGAGTAGATAAGCCAAAGGGAAGCGCAGAGAACTGAAAGTGTTGAGATCCTGCCCTGAAGCGGAGATATTTCCTGCAAGATTCCCTGATAAGAATGTGGAGGTAGGCCTCTTAGATCTAGGGTGGCTATCCAAGAATCCTTGGAAAGCATGGGTACCAGTTACTGGAGGGTGAGCATTTTGTATTTTGGGATCACCAAGAAGGTGTTTAGAATGGAGAGACTGAGGATGAGGCGCCAGGTGCCCTCTTTTCTGGGTACCAGAAATAGTCTGGAGTAGAAACCTTAGCCTATCTGTTCTGCAGGAACATGCTCTACTGCCCTCAGAGGGAGCAGGGAAAGGATTTGCTTTTGAGCCTCTGCCCACTGATTTGGTGGTAGATCTGGGAACCCTTTTGGGGTTGGAAGGGTGTGGAAGGAAAATTTGTATCCCTGAGACACAATGTTCAGAACAGAGTGGTCCTTGGTAATGGTGGCCCAGGTGCTTGGGTGAAAGGAGAGTTTTCCTCCTAGGGGTAAGTGAAGGGGGGCAGAGGGAGGGTATGGAGGAGGCGAGTCATTGGGAGTTATAAGAGGGTGGCTTAGAACTCCCTGGTTTTGAAGTGGAGGTAGTCCACTGCTTAGATCTCTGCATTCCCTGTGACTATTGTCTGGGGGGGGGGGGTCCGTTTCCATAGGGCCTAGGCTGGGCCAGTTTACTGGGAGCAGGAAAGGAGAAGCATTTGAAGGGACAATGCCTGCTGAACCTAGGGGGATGGACCTGCAAGAAATCCTTAACTGTTTGCACAGATTTTGCTTTTTCTTCCATCTTTTTTTAAGACCTCTTCTGCCTTAGTGCCAAATAAGTTATCTTTGTGCAAGGGGGAATCTAATAATTTAGATTCTACATGGTTTGGCAGGGGCTGTTCCTTCAGCCATGCATGCCTTCTAATGGCAGCTCCACTGACTGCTGCCCTGCAAGAAGCTTCTAGGGCGTCAAAACCACAGTGCAAGGTGTGTTTACTTATTTGACTTGCAGAATGCCTTAACTCTTGCAAATCTTGAGATTCTGCCCAAGCTGGAAAGGAAGACATTTTTTGTTTAAGGAGTTCCAAGGTATGTTGTTGAAATTTCAGCATATGGAACTGACGATTTAGTGTCCTGTTAGCAAGAGTAGCTGGGGTGTATACTTTTTTACCCAATCTGTTCAGTGCTCGGGAATCCCTGTCAGAGGGTGGGATTCTTAGAAGAGGTTGCTTTAATCCCTTTTGGCCCTTGAGAAATGACTAAGGTCAACTGTATGACTTTTAAAAAGATATCTGCGTGAGTCAGGGACTCTGTAGTACCTGCCTGGTTTTCTGGGAGCTGGAGGAAGGGCATCAGGAGTCAAGCTGGATTCGAGGAAAACATCCTCCACAACATCCAGGACTGGAGGGATGGCCAAGGGTCTGTGTTGTGGAAGATCTAGGAATTCCCAGAGTCACTTTTTAGATTGAGGGTAGCCCTGACTCTCCCATTGGAAATGCTCCCTTAAAGTATGCAGGGTTTCCCCCAAAGGAAAAAACCTCTGGGAGAGGGACTGAAGGAATGGAATCCGCTGCATCAAACTCCTCATAAGTGGAGAGGGGTTGCATGTCTTCATATTCAGATACATCAGATTCATCTGACTCTTGTTCAGATAAAACTACACAGGACAGATCTCTTTTCCTTTTGGAGGGGGTAGCTTGGCTTCCCCTGATCCGCATAAGGTCTTCTGCCATTTTAAGCATTTGAGACTGAAGCAAGGTAGCAGGTGCTTGAGAGTGGGTAGTTGGTTTCTCGGGAGTGGTTCATACCCTGGGCCTAAGAAAAGTACAGTTGTGTACACTTACCATAAAATGTAGATATTTGAGTGTATTCACTGTTGCAGTCATTACATTTGGGTTATCTGCTTGCAGTAGCCCTCAGTCGGCCTGATTAACAGTCTTGGGTCCTGCGTCGGTTGCTGTCCCTTCTTCCATGACGTCAGGTCATCAGGTGTATAAAACATGCAGCCGACGCCATTACATCAATTTTTCTTGCCCCAGATGTCAGGTGCCCCCCCCCCCCCAATGGGAAGCAATTAAATCTATAAATACAAGGATATACCAACAACAAAAAAGAAAATACACCAAAAAGCTTTTTGAGCATAGTAAGTGAGAGTAGAGGTACAGCCAAAAGAAGAAGGGGGGGGCTGGAGGGAGGGTAACCAGGAATGCAGCAGTGAATACATTCGAACATCTACATTTATGTTAAGTGTACACAACTGTACTATGTTCTTCGTGTTTCACTGTTGCAGTCATTACATTTGGGTAGATTCCCAAAGCTAAGGATGGGAGGAGTAATTTAAATAGAATTAGGACCAGCTATAAGGCCCTGCAAGACTGCAGTGGCAAAACCAGCTCTGGATTTAGAGAAAATTGCCAAATGATAATGCTTGGTGACCGTATGTACACAACTCCAGGTAGCAGCTTCTAGGATATCCCTAGAAGGAACGCCCCTGAGAAAGGCTGTAGAAGTAAACGCAGCCCTGGTTGAATGGGGTATGATGCCCTGTGGGATAGATTTTCCATGGTGCTTATAGTAGAAATGAATGCAGTGGCCTATCCATTTTGAAATTGTTTGTTTTGAAATAGTTTTCTGCTCTGTCCCTGCAGCAAATGCCACCAGCAGTTGTTCAGATTTCCTTTGAGGTTTAGTCCTGTCCAAATAGAATCTAAGCTGTCTGTGCACATCTAAAGAATGCAGTATCCGTTCCCCCTTTGTTCTGTGGGCTAGGAAAGAAGGAAGGCAAATGAAAGGAATGATTAAGAGCTACACTGGATACCACCTTGGGCATGAAGGAAGGATTGGTTCTGAGGGACACCCTGCCCGCATTAAAGAGGATGAAAGGTTCCACCATAAGGGCCTGTAATTCAGATACCCTTCTTGCAGAAGTGACTGCTAGAAGGAAAGCTGTTTTCCAGGAAAGAAATTTTAAATTTGCAGTAGCAAATGGTTCGAAAGGAGGAAGTGTGAGTTTCTCCAAGACAAAGTTAATATCCTAGGCTGGAGCTCTTCTAGGTGGCCTTAAATATTTGGCCCCTCTGAGCAACTGCTTGAGCAGTGGGTGAGAGAAGAGGGGAGGCCATGTGCTATAATGAGCTGAAATGGCTGAGGCATGAATTTTGATGGAGGAAAAGGACATGCCCTTATGAAGCATCTCAGTCAAGTATTTTAGTACCTCAGGTAAATTGGGCACTGCTGTTTTCATTCCTTGAGACTGGTTCCAGGCACAAATTCTTTTCTATTTTGCAGCATAAGATATTCTAGTACTAGGCCTCTTTGCCTCTAAAATGATATCCATCACCGACTTACTGAAGGGTGGTAAAAGAGAGATTAGGTAATTAGCCAGGATGCTAGGTTCAGGTTTTGCAGCTGAGGGTGCAGAATCTGGTTCTCCTGCTGAGACAACAGGGAAGGAGTCCGAGGCAGGTGCCATGGAGCCAAGCATGACACTGCACAATAGTGGGTACCAGTGTTGGCGAGGCCAGTCTGGTGCTATTAAAATTGTCCTTGGCTTGTCCTGTTTGATCTTTAGTAGTACCTTGGGGAGCAGAGGCAGAGGAAGAAAGGCATAAATTGATAGCTTTTTTCAGCTGAAGGATAGGGCATCTACTTTCCAAGCTAGCTTGGGGGGAATCCTTATGCAGAATGTGTCCAGTTGATGGTTCTGGGGGGAGGCAAACAGGTCTATATCTGGCCTCCCCCATTTGCTTGTCAACATGTTGAAAATCCTTGGTTCCAGTTTCCACTTGTGTGGGTCCATGAGGTTTCTGCTTAGTCCATCTGCCAGTGTACTTAGTTTTCCTGGCAGGAACTGAGCTTGTAGAATCGCTTGGTAGCTCAAGGCTGTATTCCACAATGCCATGGCTAGTCTGCAGAGGGGGTAAGAATGTGTACCCCCCACCGCTTATGTACCACAGGACAGTGGTGTTGCCCGTATTTACCATTAGTTGTCCTGGAAGAATGTGGTCCTTGAAGGCTGTCGGAGCATTCTGTACAACTAACATTTCCTTTTGGTTTATGTGTAGGTGCATTTGACTTGGGTTCCATTTGCCCTGAATGCACTTCCCTGCCAGGTGAGCCCCCCCATACATAGTCTGGTGTGTCTGTTAAGATTTAGGCAGCAGGGGGTAATGTGAATGGTAGTCCCCTGTTTTGGTGGCAGGCCTCTGCCCACCAAAGGAACTCTAGGCGTAGGCAAGGTATGATAGGAATCCTTGCTTCTAGATCCTGTGAATGTTGACACCATAGGCTTCTGAGATACCACTGTAGTTTCCTCATATGCAGCCTTGCATATGGAATTACAAGAATGCAGGAGGCCATGAACACCAAGGCTTGCAGTATTTGCCTTGCAGATAGCTGGGTTTATGTGGCCACTTGTTTGAAGTAGATAGTCAAATGAATCAGTTTCTCTGGCGTGAGGAAAGCCAGCTGGGAAGTTGTATTCAAGGTTGCCCCCAGGAATATAACTTGTTGACAGCGTACCAGGTGTGATTTATTTTCGTTTATGGTGAACCCCAGACAACTCAGCACCCTTTGAACAAAGGCCAGATGATTCAAAAGAATGTCCCGGCTTTCTGCCTGAATTAGACAACTGTCCAGGTTTGGGTATATTTGAATATTTCTTTGCCTGCAAAATGCAATGACTGGAACTAGGCACTTTGTGAATACCCTGGGCACAGTAGATAAGCCAAAGAGCAGTGCAGAGAACTTATAGTGCCTGTAGCCTGCTCTGAAGTGTAGGTATCTTCTGCAAGACTCCCTGATAGGGTTGTGCAGGTATGCTTTTTTTTTTTTTTTTTTTAAGTTTAGTGTTGCCAACCAAGCATCTTTTCCTAGCATAGGAAGCAGCTGGTAAAGAATCAGCATTTTGAATTTTGGAATCACCAGAATGGTGTTTAGAGTAGAAAGGTCCAGGATAGGATGCCATGTATTGCCTTTTCTGAGTATCAGGAAAAGTCTCTAATAGAAACCTTGTCCCTTTTCCTCTTCTGGTACCAACTGAATAGCCCCCATGTTAAAGAAAGAGTACTTGATTTTGGGCCTCTGCCCACTGATTTGGGGGTAGATCTGGCCACCCACTTGGTGCTGGTAACGTGTGGAAGTGAAATCTGTATCCTTGGGACACTATACTTAAAACCCATTTGTCCTGGGTAATGAGTACCCAGTTTTTGGCCAGCAGACCAATCTTTCCGCCTAAAGGAGCATTCAGTTGGGAAGTGCTTGGAAGTTTTTAAAGCAAGTCATTGAGACAGTTTTCCACAGGGGAGAGTCTTACTACTCCCAGATTTGGTTGCAGAAACCCCCCACTGCCTAGTCTTCTGTGTCTCTTGGGATTGAAACCTGGGGTTTCTGCTGTGTCTAGGTCTGGCTTGAGAAGACCTGGAAGGGGCTGGAAAGAACTACCTTTTAGTGGGCCAGTGCCTACTAAATCGAGGAGGCTGAACTTGTAAGAAATCGTTAACAGTTTGCATAGATTTGGCTTTACCTTCCATCTTTTTAAGAACTTCCTCAGCCTTGCTGCCAAACAGGTGGTCCTGATTTAAGGGAGCATCCAACAATTTGGCTTTAACATGATCAGGCAAAAATTGCTCCTTAAGCCAAGCATGCCTTCTGAGCACAGACCCAGTAACAGCAGCCCTGCAAGAAGGCCTCTAATGAATGAAATCCACATTGCAAAGCATGTTTTCCAACCTGTTGAGCAGAATGCATTAAATCCTGCAATTCTTTATTTTCAGCACAGTCAGGAATCAACATCATTTTCTCTTTAAGCAATCCAATAACATGTTGTTGATACTTTAACATATGAAACTGGCCATTTAAGGCCCTAATGGCCAAGGTTGCAGAAGTGTAAACCTCCTTACCCCATCTATCCAGTACCCTGAAGTCTCGATCACAGGGGGTAGGATTTTTAGCAGTAGAAGCCTTAATGCCCTTGGGTTCCTGTGAAATAGTCTCTGGATCTGCAATAGGATTTTTAAAAAGGAACTTGTGAATTAGGAGCCCTGTAATATCTGCCAGGTTTTCTGGGAGCAGGAGGCAAAGAATCAGGGTCCAAACTAGATTCTGAAAAGGCATCATCAACAATGTCTAATACAGGAGGTATAGCTAAAGGCCTATGCTGAGGCAGGAGTAAGAAATCCCTAAGCCTCTTTTTTGAATCAGAAAAATCCTGGCTTTCCCAGTGGAAATGCTCCCTTAGAGTATGTAAGGTCTCACCAAAAGAAAAATCCTCTTAGAGGAGAAGTAGAGGGAATACAGTCCTCTGCATCAGAATCCTCATAAGTAGATCAGGGCAAATCCAGATAATCAGAAAAATCTGAATCCTGGTCAGAAGATTCATAAACAACTTCAGTCCTAGGTCCCTTAGGAGGAGGGTTGGCTTCCCCTGATAAGAGTTATAAGATCTTCAGCCATTCTTATTTGTTTTTTAGGCATATAGGCCTGAGCATGCGGCCTGGGCGTCAGTTTCTTAGGCATTGCTTGAGAGTTTGGCCTAAATGGTGGTTTAATATGCAAGTCTGTAGGCCTGAATACACCCTCAGAAGCCAGTGCCTGCACAGCAGCTCCGGACCCATCAAAGGTAGAGACATCCGCAGGTTCCACAGTTGAAGCATCTCGCGGCATACCAGACTCCGAATGGGTCTCAGTAGAGGCCTGCACGTCAGAAGTAGTGCGTATTAGGGACTGCGAAAACTCCTCACCGAGTACCGGCAAACTGGCTTAGAAGTGTCGTCTGCAGCTTTGGACCTCGGTGGCCTGTCTCTGTCTTTATCTTTGCGTTTTTTTGGAATCCCGGTAGTCGGATGGCTAACCAACGACATTTCTGGATAATTAAACAGAGAACCGAAATATTTAGAGGCGAAAATATACAGATGACGGATAGTGAGCCGATTAAAGCACAAAACCGACAGCAAGGTACATCATGGTAAGGGACTAGGCAAGGAATACAGTATGAATGAAAATCTTTGTGAGGTATTTGCTTTCCACAAGTAATGCAATTATTAACTTTTACTGACATCGGTAAGGAGCAAGAAAAAGTTTCCCCAACGGGGTACTTAGCTTTAGTTAAAGACTTCGGTTCTGAAACTCAAACGAAAATTTCAGGAGTCTGCCAACCAGAAATGCTTCTGCTTCGGGCACCGCACGGCAAGAAAAACTGATGTAATGGCGTCGGCTGCATGTTTTACACCCCTGACGAGATGACGTCATGAAAGAAGGGACAGCAACCGACGCAGGACCCAAGACTTTGTTAATCAGGCTGACTGAGGGCTACTGCAAGCAGATAACCCCCAAATGTAATGACTACAACAGTGAAGCACAAAGAACATCTCAGTAGTTTTTGAAAGAATGGTAGTTGCGAAAGAAGACGTCTGTGTCTAGATTCGGTATTGTAAAGGACTTCCTCAGAAGACAATGCCTGCTCAGTGTTTCCGGATCCATCCAAGGTAGAGATGACCACAGGATCCTTAGTCGAAGAGTTTTGTGGCATACTGGACTCAAAGGGTCTCAGTAGCTGCCTGTGAATCAACAGAAACGGGCATCAGGGACTGCGAATGCACCACACTGAGTACCGTAGAACTGACTACTAGCTTAATGGAAGTGTCGATAGGTTTGGACCTGTGCGGTATGTCTGTCTTTACGGAAGATCTGCTGTCAGATGGTTTACCGAAGCCATATCAGAATTCGAGGACTAAGCAAAAATATCTGGCTATAATAAGGGCCCGATGACAGATAGTTCTGGTGTTGAACAAAGCACAGAAGTGACAACGGGGGACGTCGTGGTCTGCGCATAAACAAGTGCCGTAGTAAGAGTGGAAATCTCAGTGTGGTATTTGCTTTCCACAGGCGAGACAATTAACTTTTTCTGACATTGGTTAGTGCAAAAAAAAAAAAAGAATTTCCAATGGGGTACTTAGCTTTAGAAGACTTCAACTTCAATTTGGTAGACGAAAACTCAGGCAGCAGCCGACTGGTGCTCATGCGAACTGCTCCTTCGGGCTCCATGGAAAGAAAGACGGATGTAATGGCGTCAGCTGCCTTACTTTATACTACTGACGACCTGAAGTCAGTCCTCAAGTGACAACAACAGACGTAGAAATACTAAGTCTCTGGTATTCGGACTGGCCAAGGTCTACCTTGGCAGGGATAACCCAAATGTGATGACTGCAACAGTGAAACATGAAGAACATCTAGCACTACACGGATGAATAATACCACAGCATAATAGTGTCAAGAGCACTAATTAACTGACATCTTCCAATCTGACCAAGAAAGTCTTTTTAGAAGACTCTAAAATGAGATTTTGGTACTATGAAATACTGTAGGATGGCCAATAAATTTAAATAATTGAAGGGGTGGGATTTCAAAAATGATGATTTTGTGATTACTCACAAAGTAGAGAGAAATGAGATATATGGTCAGATTAACATAAGAGGCGGGCAACTAGAAAGACAGTGGTATTTAACAAGACAACTTAAATGGGTGGGAGGGCAGGAAAAATTCTGCCTGACTCAGAACAGAGCGCGCTGTGGTCTCTTTTGAAGTTTTAATAAGCTGTTAAAACAGAATGCAAGCAAAACACAAGGTAAAGAAAACAAACTACAGTATTCAAAATATAGAAAGGCAATACAGTAATACAAAAAATAAAAGCAAACTAACCTTTCCTTCACAGCAAAGTGTAGCAGAGTCTGGATGAGCCTTTTAAGTCATTTACTTGCAGCAGTCACACTTAGAGAAATAAGGTGTGATCATGTCCTGTACATTAGTGACCTCACTATTTTCTCTCAAACAGCCTCTTTGCTCTCCAACATTTCTTGGACACAAAGGGAGAAAGGAAGTCTCCATACAATGGCAAGGTGGCAATGCTTTAACTCAGGAAAAAGTGCTAAGCTGAAAAGATTACCATAAAGGAATGGTGAGAAAGGTCAAGGAGTTAAACTCATGAAACCAGAGAAAGCGTGGATCAAAAAGCAAGGGGGGTAATTGAAAAGCTACTGAACTCCTTTAATTGTGCGAACATACTGGAAACTCTTTTCCTCAACGTTTTCTGGAATTCATAAATTCCAACGCTGTGGATCAACTTATCCACACCCCCACCAATGGCAGCAATATCCTAGACCTGGTCATTACCAACATGGTCAACTGGTGTTCCACACCAGAGGTAAATTCCTCATTGATCAGATCTGACCACAAGCTAATCACCCTAGAAATCCACATCCCGCCCCCACCCCCATTAGGGAAACCACCGTGGAACTTCGTGCTTAAGACAGAAGTGGCAAACTTCATGAAACCCATGCAAACGGGCAATAGGTACAACTGCTGAATAGTACAAAAATGCACTTTATAAGCACTTACACAAGTGCATGGATCATGCTAACCCCTAACAGAACCAAGATGCTATTCTCAAAAAAAAAAAAAAAAAAAAAAAAAGGGAGAGGGAGCCAATCTGGTGATCTCCTGCCATAAACAAACTCTACAACAGAAGAAAAAACTGTTGCAATAAGAGTAAAATCCCATGATTGGAGGAACTCCCTGCTCAACCTCAGTAAGAAGCTGAGATACCTTATAAAATCTTCCAAAGCTAGTTAAGAAAACAAAATCGCCACTGATTCTAAAGACAACCACAAAGTCTTCTATAGATATGTCAAGAATCCCAATGGCAACACTCAGATCTGCTCTGAGTTACAGCACAATGGCACTAAAGATACAGAACCAAGTGATATTGCCAACACCCTGGCAGATAAGTTCAGTGCTAACTTTACCCCCCTCTCACCCCCTAAAGGGCTCATCTCTATACTGGAAGAATGCAAAGCTCCTGTAATCACGGCTGCACAGGTAAAAAACACACTCTCCAAAAGCCAAGAACACAGCATCCATGGGACCTGACAACATCCCAGGCTGCATTCTACACGAACTACAGAATGAACTGGCACCCCATCTAAGCACCATGTTCAATCATAGCCTTACGTCAGGCTTTGTGCCCACTGAATGGCTCACAGCGACGGTTATCCCACTCCACAAAGGGGGAGCCACCACAGACCCCGTGAACTACCGCCCCCATTAGCCTAACAAGCCTTGTCTGCAAGGCCATGGAACGTATCATCATGGAACTTATAAACAAAGACATTGGTAATCTTCAAACTCTGGAACCCACCCAGTTTGGGTTTGTAAAAGGCAGATCATGTCTCCTAAACCTGACAGACTTCTTTGAAACGGTCAACAAAGCCGTCGACTAGGGTAAGGTGGTTCACACAGCCTATCTAGATCTCGCCATGGCTTTTGACACCATCCCCCATTCTGGAATTATAGATAAACTCACTAAACTAGGTATAAATCCCCATGTCACAAGATGGGCTGCCAACTGCCTCACTGACAGAACCCACACTGTAAAAGTAGCAGACTACAAATCCAACTTCAGACCAGTGACAAGTGGAGTACCACAGGGTTCAGTCCTGGGCCCTTCTCCTGTTTTGTATCTATTTTCTGAAGTACAGGCGAACACAGAAGGTCTTTGGCTAACGAAGTTCGCAGATGACTGCAAACTAGGAGCCATAATTGAAACTTCTAATGATGTGGACATCCTACAAAGGGCCTCACTGACAGATACCTGGTGTCAAAGCCATGGCCTCAAGCTCAATGCCAAAAAGTGCACAGTCATCCCCTTTGGTAAAAACTCTGTACCCATGAGCTACCACATAGGTGGAGGTCTGCTTAACACTGTAAGTGTGATAAGAGACCTTGGGACACAAGTGGACAGTAGTCTCTCCTTTGATAATCACATTGCCACAGTAGTCAAGAAATCCTTCTACGTGGCACACATCACAAAAGGTTTCTCATCCAGGAAAAAAAAGAGAGGTCACTGTTCCCTTCTACTCATCAATCATTAGACCCATTATAGAGTACAATGCCCCTTTTGGTATGTACCTCACAAGACATCTACAACTGGAAAGGCCACAGAAATACCTCACAAAGATGATTACCGGCCTCAAACAGATGCCCTATGCAGACCATCTAAAAAAACTACAGCTTTACTCTGTCGCATATCGCCTACTCAGATGCAATCACTGCCTAACATACAAAGCTATGTCAAACCCAGAGCTGTTGGACATGCTCCACTTAAATAAATCCCAATCCCTCCGAGCTACACGCTCTAGGGACCTAAACCTTGTCACCACATTAAACAGAACATGCCAGAGGGATAGTTTCCTGTCCCAGAGACTTCTCATACTCTGGAATAAACTACCTATCTATATCAAACAAAGCTCCTCATTAGCACTCCAAGAAAAATCTTGATGACTGGATGGGAAATAGGAAATTCACCCCAGGGACCACCTCTGTGGCTCTGCTCGACAGTGGCACAGGAAAATAATTTTCTTGGGTGGCAAAAGCCAGGGTACCTTTTTGGCTGGGCTTGTATAGGCCCCAGGGCCGATAGGTTCATAGGTAGGTACTAGGCTATGAACAAGCAACACTGCTGAAGTACCTTATCCTGTATGACTTCTGTTAGCAGGATCACCTTTGATTCGATATGTTCTACTGCAAACTTCATTCGCTCAGTGGATGCTAACGACCTACCACTTTTGTCAAACATATCACTTTTAATGTAATATCTACTGGTTAAGAAAATTTTGGGGAATACAAAAGTTTTTTTTTTCTTTTCTTTCTAGGAGTCTTTCTGCTTCATGTCATGCTTGTTATGGGCACATTTTTGAATTTCTTTTCACTGTTTTCCAAAGATAAATGCAATTTGATTTTAGTGGAGCCTCCACAAAGCCTTAACACTCTACCTCCATTTTATAGTGTTTAAGAGAAACAAATACCATGAATAAAGTAAAGCATCCAAGGTTTTCAATCTCATGCTCAAGGTGACTGCCATAAAAAAGGGTTATGTACTTACCATAACTTTGTATCTGTTATCCTACGTATATTCATCACCTCAGGGTCTACGATAAGAAAACATTCAACACACTGGTCCAAGGCTCTGGCTCCTCCCTCTCCCACAATGCCCTGCTGCCTGCTAATCCCCAGATCGAGTTTGCTAACATAATCCTGAAGGTACTCCTACCACGGCCAAGAGAAAACCATACCAACTTCCTCTGTGAACAAACCAAGTAGGGGATGGTGGGTGAGAAATTTGATGAATGAAAGATGTAGGACAACACAGATACAAAGTTATGTTAAGTACATAACGCTTTACCTAATGTTATTCATGTCTTCATTCATCACCACTGGTGGAGTCCCCAGCTACCATATATCCTGGGAGGCCTCAAGGAAGGACATGCCAAAGCATTGTTGAGCCATACTCCTAGAGATCAAATCCAGCTTGTAATGTGATATGAAGGTCTGAGGAGTAGCGCAAGTGGCAGCAGCACAGGTATCAATAGAAAGCCCTGCTACAAAGGCTGAAGAAGTCACTACAGATCTAGCAGAATGGGCCTTAACATGACCTGGAACATTCAGGTGGCTCAGGTTGTAGACCACAGAGATGCAGCTAGATATCCACTTAGAAATAGTGACCCTAGAGACTGAAAGGCCACATCTGTTAACAGAAAAGGCCACAAAACGCTTCTCTAACTTACAAAAACCTTTAGTCCTACGTAAGTACAACCAAAGCTGTTGGTGAACATCTAAGGTATGAAGAACAGAATAGCTGGGAAAGAATACTGGAAGCGGAATGCATTGATTTACGGCCAACTCAGAAGCAAACTTGGGTAAGAAAGTGGGGTTTGTTCTCAGAGAGACCCTGTCCTTGTGAAAGGTCATGTAAGGAAGTGTAATGGAGAGAGCTTGCAATTCAGAGACCCTCCTAGCTGAAGTGATAGCGATCAGAAAGGCAGTCTTCCATGACGGAAATTTGAGATCACAGGAACTAGTGGGTTCAAAGGGACTCCTAAGTCAGAGACTGCAGAACTAGCATGAGGTTCCAAGGAGGCGAAGGGACCTTAATTGTAGGAAGAAGCATAAAGACCCCTTCATAAAGGGCCTTACAAAGCCTAGATGAAAAGGTGGGTTCGGAACTCTAGTTAAAACTGGAAATCGCACCAACTGAAGCTTAACAGTGGAAAAACTTTCTCCCTTTTGGAAAAGGGAAGACAGGGAAGACAAGAACAAAAGTATATCAGAAAACGTAAGCAGAAAAGGGATCCAGATTCCTGCTCCTGGCCCATATCGAAAACCTTTTCACTTACCGTTACACACTTTTCTGGTAGAAGGTTTTTGGGATACCAAAATGATGCATTTGGGGACGATAGCCTGGACTGTATCACTGGAACTGGAGGAGCTATGCAAAGGGTCCAAAGGTTTGGAAGAGGAAGCCAAAATGGATGGGAAATCAGAACAAGACTGGGATCCAGTACCCAAGGCGGATACTTCAGATGAGACCTGATAAAGGGGAAAGTACAGTTGTGTACACTTACCATAAATGTAGATGTTAGAGTGTATTCACTGTTGCAGTCATTACATTTGGGTAATCTGCTGGCAGGTTGCCCTCAGTCAGCCTGATTAACAAAGTCTTGGGTCCTGCAACGGTTAATGTCCCTTCTTCCATGAAGTCAGGTCGTCAGGGGTATAAAACATGCATCAGACGCCATTACATCAGTTTTTCTTGTCCCAGATGTCAGGTGCCCCCCTAATAGGGAGCCAATAAAATTAAAAAACACAAAAATATACCTCCAACCAAAAGCAAATGCACCAAAAAGGCTTTTCAGCATAGTAAAAGAAAGTAGAGGTATAGCTATAGAAAACTAGGAGGCTGGAGGGAGGGTAACCAGGACTGCAACAGTGAATACACTTGAACATGTACATTTATGGCAAGTGTACACAACTGTACTATGTTCTTAGTGTTTCACTGTTGCAGTCATTACATTTGGGTAGATTCCCAAGCTATGGTTGGGAGGAGGTGTTTATACAGCATTAGGGCCAGCTATAAGGCCCTGCAAGACAGCAGTGGCAAAAACCAGCTCTCGATTTAGAAAAAATTGGTAAATGACAATGCTTGGCGAAAGTATGGACAGAATTCCAGGTAGCAGCTTCTAAAATATCCCTGGTAGGAACAACTCAGAAAGGCTGCAGAAGTAGATGCAGCCCTGGTGGAGTGAGATCTGATCCCCTGGGGGATAGGTTTTCCATGGTGCTTATAGCAGAAATTAATGCAATGGCTTATCCATTTAGAAATGGTTTGTTTTGAAATAGCCTTTCCCTCTGCCCCTGTAGCAAATACTACCAGCAATTGGTGAGATTTTCTTCGAGATTTAGTCCTGTCCAAGTAGAATCTAAGTTGTCTGTGCACATCCAAGGAATGCAGAATCCGTTCCCCTTTGTTCTGTGGATTGGGAAAGAAGGTTGGCAAATGAAGAGACTGATTAAGAGCCACAATGGAAACCACCTTGGGCATGAAGGATGGATTGGTCCTCAGAGATACCCTGTCCGCATGAAAGATGATGAAAGGCTCCACTGTCATAAGGGCCTGTAATTCAGATATCCTTCTAGCTGAAGTGATTGCTAAAAGGAAGACTGTTTTCCAAGAAAGAAATTTTAAGTCTGCAGTAGCAGCTGGCTCGAAAGGAGGTAGAGTGAGCTTCTCCAAAACAAAGTTAAGGTCCCAGGCAGGGGTAGGAGCTCTCCTGGGTGGTCTCAAGTTCTTTGCCCCTCTGAGATACTGCTTTAGCAGGGGATGAGAGAAGAGGGGTGGTTCCATGTTACAGTGAGCTGAAATAGCTGAAACGT
The DNA here is from genome assembly GCF_019279795.1 of Protopterus annectens. Lineage (NCBI taxonomy): Eukaryota > Metazoa > Chordata > Ceratodontiformes > Protopteridae > Protopterus > Protopterus annectens. Next base: position 138,947,670 of record NC_056747.1, read on the forward strand.
GGATTTTAACAGAGGAAAGAGACAGGCCCTTGTGAAGCATCTCAGTTAAGTATTGAAAAATCTGAGGTAAATTGGGCGCTGCTGTGCTTATCCCTAAAGATTGGTTCCAAGCACAGAATCTTTTCCATTTGTCAGCATAAGATTTTCTAGTACTAGGCCTTCTCGCCTCCAAGATGACATCCAGCACAGGTTTGCTGAGGGATGTTAAGGGTGAATTTAAGTGATTAGCCAGGCTGCAAGGTTCAATGTTGGAAGCTGTGAGTGCAGAATTTGGTTCTCCTGCTGAGACAGCAAGGAAGGGGTCTGAGGGAGGTGCCATGGAGATATCTGCGACACACTGCACATGAGTGGGTACCAGTGTTGGTGTGGCCAATCTGGAGCAATCAAAATCATTCTTGGTTTGTCCCGTTTGACTTTTAGCAGAACTTTGGAGAGCATAGGCATAGACTGATAAGCTTTTCCAAGAAATTGAACACAAGGTGGGATGCCCTCGAAAAGACAGTCCGTAAAAAGCAAAACCCACTTAATAGTGACAACCAGCGAACTGCTTCAATACTCCAAACTTCCTTGAACTCGTTTATTAAAAACAGACAAAATAAAGGTTAACCTAGGTTTCGTCTCCACACTGAAGACTTCTTCAGAACAATTCGTACTTGGCAACTCCTTTTATATTCTAACGACATCAATTTAATCAATTAAAACACTGAATATTTAAAAAAACAATTGTAAGTGATTAATTACGCCAATACAAAATACATATATTATGACTTATAACACATTACCATAATAAATTTAAAACTGTAATTAACTAAAATAAATATATATTGTACATTAATTGTTACATATTAATTAAAATTGTATGAATTTATTTGCAACAAGGGTATTTATCCCTTTAAATGTCTTAATTTTAATAAAAGCGCAATACTAATATTATCGTTAATACCGGGAAATCTTGTAGCATCTAACCTTAACTGCCATTTCATTTCACATAATTCTAAATGGGCATCCAGAATGCATCCCTGGACATCCTTAATTTGCTGAATAATACAAAATTTAAAATTGTGTCCTGGATACTCCAATATGCCTGAATAAGGCATTGGCATTCTTCTTATGTCTTATATCAAGCACATGTTCTCCTATCCTCTCTCTAAGGGCTCTACAAGTTTTCCTGATATAAAATGCAGGACATTCACTGCATCTAGCCATATATACAACATTCCTAGTAAAACAATTAAAATGACCTTTGATAAAAAATAATTTCATCACCTAACACCAGTTTATTACCAGTTATACAAATGTAGCCACATAGGCTACATTTACCACACTTAAAATTTCCTTTTGACCTATGTGTACAAAACCTATCATCATATGAACCTCTTTCTAACAGGTCTTAAAGGAATTACCTTTCCTATATACATTAATAGGTAATTTAGTCATTTTCATATTTACCTTTTCATCTAACTTTAATAACTCCCAATTTCTCTATTACTTTAGTTACAAATTCTGTATCATAAGTAAATGTTGTGATAAAGTATAAACTTTCCTTTTTCTCCATTGAATGTTTACATATAGCATTTGTTATCACCCAAAAATTAAAATCCAATTTTAAAATTGGCTGATAAATACCTTCGTTCCTCTTTAATACAATTTCGTTCTTGACATTGACCAGTTCTGCAGGATAGTCCCTTCTAATGAACATATTCATAATGTTGTCTAACTCGATTATAAAATCTTCGCCATTGTTAACCATTCTAGCTGCCCTGACCATCTGCCCCTTAACAATGGCTTTTTTCTGATGGTCAGGGTGCCAACTCGCATCATTTAAATAGGCGTTAGAGAACGTGGTTTTCCTATATATACACTAGAGGAAAGTATTCGTTTTGTATGATCTACAAGCAAACCTTCATCCAAATAATTTATTTCTTTATCACTATACTTATGAGTAAATTTCAAAAATTCCACTGTACTGTTAATGTATTCAATAAATTCCTACAGTTTATCTTCCCCTCCATCCCAGACGATAAAAATATTGTCTAAGAAACGTGTGTAGTGTTGAATATACTGATAGAACCCACTTTGAAACACAATTCTGTTCCCAAAACGACAGGACATAATTGGCGTAGCTTGGGGCACAAGCTGCCTCCATAGCTACACCAGTAACTTGCTTGTAAAAACAACCTCCAAAACACAAAAGTTATTAATCAATACTGTTTCCATGAGAACGACTAAAACATTAATCTGGTCTTGATCATATAAACTTGTTTTTAATAGTTGACATTCCAACCATCTCAAACCAATGTCATTTGGTATAACAGAATAAAGATTACAAACATTTATAGTAATAAATAGAGTGATATGATCAACCGTAATGTCATTTAGTTTATGTAAAAAATATTTACTAATAAAGAATGTTTTGCTTCTTTTTGCATCCACAATAGGTCGAAACACAACATTGCTTAAACCTTTATGTAATGTTGGGATGCCGAATATCTTACTTATTACAGGATGTTCGTTTTTCAAGTAACTATGATCTAATTCATTAATTTGACCTTGGTATAATAAGTCCTCTATCAATAAATCTACCTTGGTGAAAGCAACATGAACTTCATTCAATGTAACTTCCTCGTATTCATCACCAGTCAACATTTGACACATATAGTTAGAATAATCATTTATATCCATGATGACTATACCGTTCCGTTTATCGGGTTTCATAAACCGAATACTTTGATCTTTAATAAGTTAGTTTAACTTTTTATTTTCTTCTTTGGTTAAACTGGTTTTGTCAGTAAACAAACTTATTAGTGCTTTTATTTGTTTCCTTAAAGTATTCTCTTATTTCCAATTTGCATGCTTTCTGCTTTCTCAAATAAAGCCACTGTAGGGTTTTATAGGCGGATTGAATTTACTAGGTTTTCTTAAATTGCTAGCTCCATGAAAACCTTCATTCAAAAAACACATCCTAACATTCATTTTTTGGGTTAATTTTAAATCTATTAAAGAATCCGTCACTGTCCCTCTTCTAACCAGGTACAAAGGTAAATCCTTTAGATAACAAATCCGCAAGCCCAATGTCTACATCTTTACAAGACTAATTATATATTTTGAAATCCCCATATTTGTTGGCTATAATATCAGGTTCTTTATGTTCTAAATTATCCTGATTTTCGTTTATTACTTTTAAAAGATCAGAAATATTTAAGTTACTTCCTGATTCATTTCCTTACCAGCACTAATATCAGATGTTAATAAAGAATCAACATTTTGACTCGTATACAAACTAATGTCACTTGCTATATCAGAAAGTTAGTCTATTACATCGTTTTCACATGAAGCCTGATTTAACAACTTTGTAGCCCTTTCCGTTGAAACCTCACCTTTGTAATATTCAGACGTCGGACGTGCATTTGTTTGTAATGAAGCTTCATTGGTTTTATAAACACTATTAGCTTCCCCATTTGCTTGTGATGGAGCACCAGTAGTTACTTGATGGTGATTTATATTCACGGTTTTACCTTCAAATAATTACAACTTAAATTTTCGACCATGATGTTATCTAAATTCAAGCTGACTTGCTCACAAACAATTGGATTCACTATGCTTGATAATTCAGGTATAAAATGTATATCTTTTTGTAATAAAGAAACATCATTACCGTTTTTACTAATCACTTCATCAAAATAACCACTTACATGTGTTGAGGGAATAGCTTTGCCCAATGCTTCATAATATTAGCTAATTCCATTGGTTTACTAAAATAATTGTTTGAAACATTTAGTGAACCGTTAATAACCTGCAAGTTTGGTGCCTCATAACGCTGCTTCAAAGTCTCATTCGTTCTTCCGTCCACACAAATTGAGTCCAAACATAAAACATTACTACTATTGAACATTTCATTGACACCTACCATCTCTAAGTATTTTTATAATTGTTGTAATTTGTTTGGGGTCCCCACTTTTTCAGGCGCGCTCCTTGCTCTATATATCTTTCGTTGTGGACGAGTTTCTCCACGATTTCGCAGCCTTTCCAAGCGTCTCGGGCCTTCCTCTAAAGGGATATCTTCTTGTTGATAATGTGATTCATTAAGTGATGACATCATATCCAGAACATTTGGATCACCTGACTTTAGCCGCCATCTTTGGTTACTATAGTGACCCTTCGATAAAGGGTAAACTTTATGATCTTGATATTCTACAGTATCCCTTTTAATTCTATTGGTTTTCCTCGTGAAAATTGTTGACAACTATTGTTCACATTGGTCAAAAGGTTATTACAGTTGGTCAAGTAATTATCAAAGTTCAAATCTGCTAAAATAATATCGTATAGAGGGCTGAAGAAGCTATTTAGCGAAAGCGCTACCCTTTTCTACAAATAAAATTTGCTTTTATCTTTGGACAACGTTGGATTATTTCTTGCCTGCAGGATTGATGCCATTTATTACATGGGACTTTGTTTGAGCGTTTTGAGCCCCTTCATTGCTTTGCTCTGTGATTATATTTTTCGTTTAAAATAATATCATCGTCTCGTTCCAAGTCGCTCATTAATCGTGCTATCACCACATCATTATATTTAATCATAGTTTTCATAAGTTCAAAGCCAGTTCTATCAAATAGCTGATGTACCTCTTGAATCATTTCCTCATTGCCATTAATACCATTCGGGTACCTCCACAATCGTAAGCACCGTGGTACTAAACCAAGTTCAATATTTCTCATTAAATAACAGTTCTCCAATTGTAATTTCTTCATATTGAACAGTTTCTTTTCGAACTCTTTTAAACGTTCTGCTAATGTTAAATCAGTTCTCTCATTAAGAACCATTCTATTAGATTCCAATTGAAAATTAAATATATTATGTTTCAATTGACTTTTATCAAAAGTATTTCCCTTACTTCTATCGGTGGTTGTCACTGTTTTTAACCTGGATCCCTCGGCATTCGCCTCATTCAAATTGGTCAATGGACTGCTACTTGAAGGAGTTGGTTGGGTTAAAGGCATACGCAAACTACAGAACAATCGAGGAGTTCCTTCAGTCACTACCTGTTGTTTTTCAGCCAGACATTTTATTTGTTCGGTATGTTCCATTAATTGCTGATTGATTTTGTTTAACAGGTCCATCATATCCAAACTGGCTTCCACCACCTTGGTGTAAAACCAAACAAATCTAAAAACCAGTCAACACCACACCAAGAAATTGAACACAAGGTGGGATGCCCTCGAGAAGACAGTCCATAAAAAGCAAAACCCACTTGATAGTGACAACCAGCTTTAAGATAAGCTTTTCCAGCTGAAAGACAGAGCATCCACTTTTCAGGCTTCTTTGTGGGGAGTCCTTGTGCAAAACTTGTCCAACTGGTAGTTCTGGGGGGAGGCAAATAAATCTATGTCTGGGCTCCCCCGTTTGTGTGTCAACATGTTGAAAATCTGTGGTTCCAGTTTCCACTTGTGTGGGTCCATGAGATTTCTGCTTGGTCCGTCTGGCAGTGTATTCAATTTTCCTAGCAGGAACTGAGCTTGTAGGTGGCCTTGGTAGCTCAAGGCTGTGTTTCACAATGCCATGGCTAGTCTGCAGAGGGGGGTAAGAATGTGAACCTCCCTGCTTGTTTATGTACCACATAACCGTGTGGTTGTCCGTCTTTATCATTAGTTGTCCTAGAAGAATGTGTCCTTGAAGGCTGTCAGAGCATTCTGTACATCTAACATTTCTTTTTGGATTGATACGTAGGTGCATTTGATTTGGGTTCCATTTGCCCTGAATGCACTTCCCTGCCAGGTGAGTCCCCCATGTATAGTTTGATGCATCTATAGTTAGGGTTTAGGCAGCAGGGGGTAGTGTGAATGGCAGTCCCTTGTTCTGGTGGCAGGCCTCTGCCCACCTTAGGAATTCCAGGCATAGGCAAGGTATGATAGGAATCATTGTTTCCAGGCTGTGACAATGTTGACTCCATAGACTTTAAGTACCACTGTAGTTTCCTCATATGCAGTCTTGCATATGGAATTAGAAGAATGCAGGAGGCCATGAACCCCAAGGCTTGCAGTATTTGTCTTGCAGATAGCAGGATTTTTTTGGCCACTTGTTTGAAGTAAGTTACCAAATTAATTTGCTTCTCTGGCATGAGGAAAGCCATCTGAGCAGTTGTATTCAAGCTTGCACCAAGGAATGTAATCTGTTGAGAGGGTACCAGTTGTGATTTTTTTTCATTTATGGTGTACCCCAGACAAATTTGAACCCTTTTTACAAACGTCAGATGATTTGGAAGAATGCCCTAGTTTTCTGCCTGAATTAGACAATCGTCCAGATATAGATATATTTGAATATTTCCTTGCCTGCAAAATGCAATAACTGGAGCCAGGCACTTAGTGAATACCTGGGCACAGTAGATAAGCCAAAGGGCAGTGCACAGAACTGATAATACAAGTAGCCTGCTGTGAAGCTTGGGTATCTTCTGCAAGATCCCCCGACTGGGATGTGCAGGTATGCTTCTTTTAAATCTAGAGTTGCCAACCAGGCATCTTTGCCTAGCATAGGAAGCAACTGGTGAAGAGTCAGCATCTTGAATTTTGGAATGTCCAGAAAGGTGTTTACAGTGGACAGGTCCAGAATTGGACGCCGTGATTTGCCTTTTCTGGGTACCAGAAAGAGCCTGGAATAGAAACCTTGTCCCTTTTCCTCTTCTGGTACTGGTTGAACAGCCCCCATGTTTAAGAGGGAAAGTACTTGTTTTTAAGACTCTGCCCACTGATTTGGGGGCAGGTCTGGCCACCCGTTTGGTGTTGGCAACATGTGGAAATGAAATCTGTATCCCTGGGACACTATATTTAAAACCCATTTGTCCTGGGTTACGAGTTCCCAGTTCTTTGCATGAAGAGCAATTTTTCCACCCAAAGGGGTGGCTAAAAGTAAGTGCTTGGTAATTTTAAAAGGAAGTCAGTGGGACTGTTTACCGTAGGGGGGTGTCTTATTTCCAGATTTGGAAGTGGAGGTCCCCCGTTGCTTAGTTCCGAGAGTCCCCTGGGACTGAAACCTGGTGCTTTTGGTGTGTCTGGGTTTGGCTTGAGAGGATCTGGAAGGAGCTGGAAAAGACCAATTCTTAGTAGGCCAGTGCCTACTAAATCTTGGAGGTTGCACTTGTAAGAAATCTAACAGTTTGCATAGATTTAGCTTTATCTTCCATCTTTTTTAGAACTTCTTCAGCCTTACTGCCAAACAGACTGTCCTGATTTAAAGGAGCATCCAACAATTTTGCTTTAAAATGATCAGGCAAAGATTGCTCCTTAAGCCAAGCATGCCTTCTAAGCACAGACCCAGTAACAGCAGCCCTGCAGGAGGCCTCTAAAGAATCAAAACCACTTTGCAAAGTATGTTTTCCAACTTGTTTAGCAGAATACAATAAATCCTGTAAATCTATTTTCCACAGAGTCAGGAAACATCATTTTCTGTTTAAGCAGTCCAATAATATGCTGTTGCTATTTTAACATATGAAATTGGCAGTTTAAAGCCCTGATTGCCAAGTTTGCAGAAGTACAAACCTTCTTACCCTATCTATCCAGAGCCCTGGAGTCTCTATCAGAAGGGGTAGGATTTTTAGCAGTAGAAGCCTTAATGCCTTTGGGCCCCTGAGAAATGGTTTCTGGATCTGCAACAGGATTTTTGAAAAGGAACTTATGGGACTCAGAAACCCTGTAGTATCTGTCAGGTTTACTATGAGCCAGAGGCAGAGAATCAGGGGCCATACTGGATTCTGAAAACACATTCAACAATGTCAGGAGATATAGCCAAGGGCATATGCTGAGGTAGGAGGAGGAAATCCCCAAACCTCTTTTTTGAATCAGAAAATTCCTGACTTTCCCAATGGAAATGCTCTTTAAGGTAGGTAAAGTTTCCCCAAAAAAAAAATCCTCAGGAGGAGAAGCAGAAGGAATGGAATCCTCTGCATCAGAATCCTCATACGTAGGTATGGACAAATCCAGGTCATTAGAAGAATCAGAATCAGAAGATTCATAATCAAGCTCAGCCCTAGGACTCTTGGGGGGGGGGGGAGGTTGACTACCCCCGATTAGAGTAATTAGATCTTCAGCCATTTTGATAATTTGTTTTTTAGGCATAGGGGCCTGAACATGTGGCCTGGGCATCAGTTTTTTAGACATGGATCGAGATTTAGGCCTTAGTAATGAAGGAGGAGTTAATTTAATAGGCAAGTCTGTTGGCCTGAATACACCCTTAGAAGCTGGTGCCTGCACAGCAGCTCTGGACCCATCCAAGGTAGACACATCCGCGGGTTCCATAGGTGAAGCCTATCGCAGCATACCGCAGCATACCGGACTCCAAATGGGTCTCAGTAGAGGTCTGCGAATCAGAAGGAGCGGGCATCCGGGGCTGCAAAAGTGTCTCACTGAGTACTGGCAAACTGGCTTAGGAGAAGCATTGTAGGCAGTTTTGGACCTTGGTGGCCTGTCTCTGTCTTTATCTTTGCGTTTTTTCGGAATCCCAGTAGTCAGATGGCTAACCTTCAACATTTCTGGATAATTAAACAGAGAACCGAAATAGAGGCAAAAATGTACTGACGACTGATAGTACGCTGATTAAATAAAGCAGAAAACCGACAGCAAGGTGCGTCGTGGTCAGGGTCTAGGCAAGGAATACAGTACGAATGAAAATCTTTGTGAGGTATCTGCTTTCCACAAGTAATGCAATTATTAACTTTTACTGACATCTGTAGGGAGCAAGAAAGTTTCCCCAATGGGGTACTTAGCTTTAAGTTGAAGACTTCGGTTCTGAAACTCAAAAACGAAAATTTCAGGAGTCGGCCGACGGGCACTTGCGAACTGCTTCTGCTTCGGGCACCGCATGGCAAGAAAGACTGATGTAATGGCATCGGATCCATGTTTTACATCCCTGACAACATGGAAGAAGGGACAGCAACCGACGCAAGACCCAAAACTAATTAGGCCGACTGAGGGCAACCTGCCAGCAGATTACCCAAATGTAATGACTGCAACAGTGAAACATGAAGAACATCCACTGTTGACAGGGCCAGAAAGGGGCAAGGACGATAAGCGATGTCTTCAGGTGCACAGCTTTCTGCAGAACCTTGGGTATTAAAGGAACAGGAGGGTATGCACAAAGGAGACCTGGAGCCAATCGTGAACTACAGCATTCCTTGGTGACGCCCCTAAGAGGGGATCAGGACAAAAAACCTGCTGCATTTGTGGTTGATTGAAGAGGCAAAAAAGGTCACAGCATGGCTGACCCCAACGGCCAAAAATCTGATTCGCCACTGAAGCACTGAGAGAGACAATTCGCAAGCACTCAAGATAGATCTGCTGAGCCTGTCGGCCAACACACTGGAATCCCTGGGTTTGTACATTGCAATAAGGAAGCAAGTGGAGGACATAGCCCATTACCACACTCTCATAGCCTCTCTGCACAATGGGCAAGAATATGCGCCCCCTTGTTTTTTGACATACCAGACGACAGCCATATTTGTCTGTCTGAATTGCAACCATCCCTAGAGGAAGGCAGTCCTGGAAGGCGTGCAACGAAAGAACTGCCCTCATCTCTAGAACGTTTTATGTGCAACTATGTCTCAACTGAGGACCACGTGCCTTGGATGGTTTTACCCCCAAAATGCCCCCCATCACAGGAGGGAGGCATCTGTGGTCACTGTGGCCATGGCCGGAAGGAGAGAGAAATCCTGTGACTGAAGCCACCACTGGAGGCAACGTCTGCACACAGGCTTCAGTTGGGTGGTCATAGAGGATGAAGCAGAGGCAAAGTACAGTTGTGTGCACTTACCATAAATATAGATGTTAGAGTGTATTCACTGTTGCAGCCATTACATTTGGATAATCTGCTGGCAGGTTGCCCTCAGTCGGCCTGAATTCCAAAGTCTTGGGTCCTGTATCAGTTGCTGTCTCCTCTTCCATGACGTCAGGTCGTCAGGGGTATAAAACATGCAGCCGACGCCATTTTCTTTAGTTTTTCTTGCCCCAGATATCAGGTGCCCCCAAAAAGGTAGCAAATATATATATGTATATATACATGCATCAGTATAAACTTTACCTTCATCTACAAGCAAATACAACACATAGGTTGCAGAAGATGGAGAAGGAAAAAGAAACTCCAGAATGACAGGGAGATGGCGGATGGGTAACCTGGACTGCAACAGTGAATACACTCGAACATCTACATTTATGGTAAGTGTACACAACTGTACTATGTTCTTTGTGTTTCACTGTTGCAGTCATTACATTTGGGTAGAATCCCAAAGCTATGGTTGGGAGGCTGGAGCTAAACAGCATTAGGTGCGGCTATAAGGCCCTGCAGAACTGCCCTGGACTTAGAGTAGAGAGGCAAATGATAATGCTTTGTAAAGGTGTGAACAGAACTCCAAGTAGCAGCCTCTAGAATGTCTTTGGTTGGTACTCCTCTGAGAAAGGCTGCTGAAGTAGCTGCAGCTCTGGTGGAATGAGACCTAATGCCCTTGGGCACAGATTTGCCATGGTGTAAGTAGCAGAAATGGATGCAGTGGCTTATCCACTTTGAAATTGTCTGCTTTGAAATATCCTTTCCTTCTGATCCTGCTGCATATGTCACTAGTAATTGCTCAGTTTTTCTTAGAGCTTTAGTCCTGCTCAAGTATAATCCTAGCTGTCTGTGTATGTCCAAGGAATGCAGAATTCTCTCCCCCTTGTTCTGCGGATTTGGATAAAATGTTGTCAGATGAATTGTTTGGTTAAGAGCCACACTGAAAACCACCTTAGGCATAAATGTAGGATTTGTCTTCAGAGACACCCTGTCTGGGTAAAATATGATAAAAGGGTCTACAGCCATGAGGGCCTGTAGCTCTGAAACGCTTCTTGCTGAAGTACTTGCTAGCAGCAGAGCTGTTTTCCATGATAAGAACTTTAGACCAACGGTAGCAGCTGGTTCAGATGGGGGCCGGTTGAGCTTCTCCAACACATAATTGAGGTCCCATGCAGGTAATGGTGATCTTCTAGGAGGCCTTAAATTTTTTGGCTTCTGTAAGACACTGCTTTAGTAAAGGATGAGAAAAGATTGGTGGCTCTGTATTGTAATGAGCCAAAATGGCAGAGGCATGGATTTTGATTGATGAGAAAGACAGGCCTTTGTCAAGCATCTCAGTTAAGTATTGTAATCTCTGAGGAATATTTGGTTCTGCTGCATCAGTTCCTTGTGCTCGATTCCAAGCACAGAATCTCTTCCATTTATCAGCATAAGATTTTCTAGTACTAGGCCTTCTAGCTTCCAAAATGACACCCATCACAGCTTTACTGAGAGGTGTTGTTTGTACAACTACATGATCAGCCATGCTGCCAGGTTCAGTGTCTGGAGTTGATTGTGCAGGATCTGATTGTTTTGCTGGGACAGTAGTTGGTCTTTCAGGTAAGGTCCAAGCTGGGTATTGAGACAAGTTCCTTAGGACTGGGTACCAGTATTGGCGGGGCCAGTCCATGGCAATTAGTATCATCTTTGGTTTCTCTTGTCTGACTATTAGGAGGACCTTGGGGGGGGGGGGGGGGGAAGAGGCAGGAGGAGGAAAGGCGTAAACTGATAGGTTTTTCCAACTGAAGGATAGGGCTTCACTTTCCATACTTGTCTGTGATAAATCCTAGTGCAGAATCTTTTCAATTGATAATTTTAAGGAGAGGCAAATAGATCTAGGTCTGGTCTCCTCCATTTCTCTATTATGCTGAAGGCTTGTGGATTTAGTTTCCACTCGTGAGGATCCATAAGGTTTCTGCTTAAATCGTCTGCCAGAGTATTTTGCTTTCCTGGCAGGAATTGAGCTTGAAGATGTATTTGGTAGGTCAAAGCTGTGTCCCACAGTGCCATGGCTAATCTGCAAAGGGGGCAAAAGTGTGTGCCCCCTTGCTTGTTTATATACCACATGACTGTGGTGTTGTCCGTCTTTATCAGTAGTTGTCCTGGATGAAGTAAGTCCTTGAAGGCTGTTAGGGCATTTTGAACAGGTAGCATCTCTTTCTGGTCGATATGTAGATGCATTTGTTTTGGGGTCATATGCCCTGAATGCATCTTCCTGCCATGTGGGCCCCCCAGGCATAGTCTGATGCATCTGTTAAGGTTTGGCTGGCAGGGGGTAGAGTGAAGGCCCGTCCCATGTTTTGGTGACATACCTTTGCCCACCATAGAAACTCCTGTTGTAGGCAAGGAATGAGAGGAATCATTGTTTCCAGACTGTGAGAATGTTGACTCCATAAACGTTTTAGGTACTATTGAAGTTTCCTCATATGCAGTCTTGCATATGGAATCAGTAGGATGCAGGATGCCATGAAGTCCAAAGCCTTCAGAATTTGTCTTGCAGATAACACTGGTTTTGTTGCCATCAGTTTGAAGTAAGTAGTTAGTTGCCTTTGCTTGTCTGGCGTGAGGTAAGTCATCTGGGCAGCTGTAGTCAAGCTTGAACCCAGAAATGTTGTCTTTTGAGAGGGTACCAGCTGTGATTTTTCATTTATTGTGTACCCTAGGCATATTAGAAGCCTTTTCACAAACGTCAAGCGTCGAAGAATGTCCTTGTTCTCTGCTTGAATGAGACAGTCGTCCAAGTAAGGGTATATTTGTATAGTTCTTTGTCTGCAAAATGCAATTACTGGTGCCAGGCACTTTGTAAAGATTCTGGGAGCAGTAAATAAGCCAAAGGGCAGTGCAGAGAGTTGGTAATGCATTAAGCCAGCCTTGAATCTGAGGTATCTTCTGCATGATTGTCTTATTGGGACATGCAGGAATGCCTTTTAGGTCTAATGTCACCAGCCAAGCATTCTTGCCCAGCATGTGCAGAAGCTGCTGCAAAGTCAGCATTTTGAATTTTGGAATGTCCAGGTATGTGTTCAAAATCGATAAATCCAGTATTGGCCGTCAGGCCTTGTCCTTTCTGGGTACCAAGAACAGTCAAGTAAAAACCATGCCCTTTTTTCGGTAGTGGTACTGGCTGAATGGCCCCCATATCCATGAGGGACGTAACCTGTTTCTGTGCCTCTGCCCATTGATTTTTTGGCAGATCTGGCCAACCATTTACCATTGGCTGTGTGTGGAAATGGAATCTGTATCCCTGTGATACTATGTTTAGTATCCACTTGTCCTGGGTTATTAACTGCCAGTTTTGAGCAAAAAGTGCTAACTTTACCCCTAAGGGTGCTGCCAAAAGATAAGTGCTTGGTGTAGGCAGAGGGAAGTCACTGGGACTTTTCTGTAGGCTTGCGTTTTATCTCCTCCAGATTTGGAGGTAGAAGCACCTCATTGCTTTGACCTGTATGAATCTTGCGCCTGGTATCTGGAACCCTTAGGGTGTCTGGATTTGCCCCTTTGAGCTCTGACACAAGAAAGGACCATTTTTTTGTTGGCCAGTGTCTACTGAATCTTGGTGGCTGCACTTGTAAGAAGTCTTTAACAGTTTGCATAGACTTAGCCTTGTCTTCCATTTTCTTTAAAACCTCTTCTGCCTTGATACCAAACAGAGTATCATGCTGTAAAGGTGTATCTAGCAATTTAGCTTTAACATGATCAGGCTAATTTTGTTTTTTCAGCCAGGCATGCCTCCTAATCACAGATCCAGTAACTGCGGCCCTGCAGGAGGCCTCTAAGGAATCAAAACCACACTGCAACGTATGCTTTCCAACCTGTTCAGCTGCATGCAATAATTCCTGCAATTCTTTATTTTCTGCACTTCCAGAAATCAAGATCATTTTCTGTTTCAGCAATCCCATAACATGTTGTTGATACCAAAGCATACGAAATTGATAGTTTAAGGCCCTGACTGCCAAGGTAGCAGATGTATAAACCTTTTTTCCCCATCTGTCCAGTGCCCTTGAATCTCTGTCAGAGGGGGTAGGATTTTTTGCTGTTGAGGCCTTAACTCCCTTTGGACCCTGTGAAATAGTTTAAGGATCAGCAGCATGGTTTCAAAATAAAAATGTATGCGAGTCAGGGTCAAGCTTGACTCCGAAAACACATCATCCACAATATCTAAAACAGGGGGAATGGCTAAAGGCCCGTGCTGAGGGAGAAGGAAATCCCTGAGCCTCTTTTTTGATGCTGAGATATCTTGACTCTACCAGTGAAAATGTTCCCTCAAAGTATGCAAGGTTTCTCCAAATTAATAATCCTCAGGATGAGATGCAGATGGTATAGACTCTTCTGCATCAGAATCCTCATAGAGAGGTATAGAGAATTCCTGATCAGAAGAGGAATCAGAAGAAAAAGAAGCCTGATCTGAAGATTCATAGTCAGTGTCTTGTCTAGGCCTCTTACCTGATCAAGGTAATAAGGTCTTCAGTCAAAAATTTTGATAATCGGTTTTTTAGGCATAGAGGCCTGTGCACGTGGCTCATGCGTCATTTTTTTTAGTTTTAGAAGTTACTTTTGTCTGTGGTTTTGCAGCTGTCGTCGGTTTGATATACAAATGTTGAGGTCTGAATACACCCTCAGAAGCCAGTGCCCACTCAGCAGCTCTGGACCCAGAGGGAGATACATATGTCGGTCTAATACCTTGAGTATCTTGCAGCATGCCGGACTCCACATGGGTGTCTGTAGAGGCCTGCGACTCGAAGGTAGGGGGTATCAGGGGCTGTGAAAGCGCCTCACTGAGTAACGGCAAACCGGCGACTGGCTTAGAAGAAGCTTCGTCGTCAGTTTTGGATCTCGACTGCCTTTCTCTGTCCTTTTCTTTGCGTTTTTTGTGTACTCCGGTAGTCAAATTGCTATCAGACGACATTTCCGGGTAATTAAATATGTTTCCAAAATACTTTGAGGCAAAAATGTACCGATGCTTAATAGTGCGTTGGTTAAATCTAGCACAAAACAGACAGCCAGGCACGTTGTGATCAGGGCCTAGGCAAGGAATACAGTATAAATGGAAATCCTTATGAGGCATTTGCTTCCCACAAGTAATACAATTATTAACTTTTTCCTGACATCAGTATGGAGCAAGAAAAAAAAAAGTTTCTCCAATGGGGTACTTAGCTTTAGTGAAGACTTCGGTTCTGAAACTCAAACTCAAATATTTCAGTAGTCGGCTGACCGGCAATTATGAAATGCTTCTGCTTCGGGCACCGCACGGCAAGAAAGACTAAAGAAAATGGCGTCTGCTGCATGTTTTATACCCCTGACTACCTAACATCATGGAAGAGGAGACCGCAACCAACGCAGGACCCAAGACTTTGGAATTCAGGCCGACTGAGGGCAACCTGCAAGCAGATTAACCAAATGTAATGACTGCAACAGTGAAACACTAACATCCACTGGGCAGCTAAAATCCATTGTAACACATGCATGTGGTACCTGGCCAGAGTAACAATAAGAATGGCCAAGACCATGGAACTGAGCCCGAAAAATCAAATGAACTGGGGGGGGGGGGGGGGTCATGTGACAGGTCCAATACCGGTTTGACCCGCTACCAAATCAACTGAATTCTGCACAGAGGCAAAGTCGCAAGCTTGATATGGAGTCCAACTGAACTATGAATTTGAGCTACTGAGTAGGAATCAGACTGGATTTTGCCAGGTTGACGGAAGAGGGGGAGAACATACTGAATCACTTGGGTCAGTCAATGCCTTGAAGGTGCCATAAGGAGCCAATGGTCAAGGTATGGAAAGACCTAGAACCTCTGCAGATGCAGGTGAGACGCCAACATTGCCATACACTTGGTAAACACCCGAGGGGGACTGTGTTGAGACCAAAGGGTAGGGTTCAGAACTGGTAATGACTGGCTCCTAGCCAGAAGTGAAGATGTCTCCTGGGACGTTTGTCTACTTTAATGTGATAAGTAGGTGTCCTGTAGTTGCAAAAAGCACATCCTATCGTCCTTGTGCAAAAGGGGCAGAATGAACTGAGCAGTGACCATCCAGAACTTGGATATCTTTACTGAAAGATTGAGCTTGCGGAGATCCAGAATAGGACGAAGGTCCCAAGTCTGTTTTGGAGCTAAAAAGATGTGAGAATAAGTGCCGGACCCTCACTGTCCTGTTGGGACCTCTTGGATGGCTCTTTTTAGAAGTTGTTGAACTTCTTTGAAGGTCAACTCCCTTTGAATGGGTGGAATGTCTGGGAGGTAATGACTTACTGGAGGGGTTTCCGAAAAGGGAATGAAACAGCCCTTGGAAACAATATTTAACACCCACTGATCAGAAGTGAAGTTTGCCCAGGCTTGTGGGTACAGGGAAATTCGACCCCCAACTGCCTCCAGGGCAGCACAGTTAGGCAATGCTTCAGGAGTGCAGATAGGGCTGCTCAGAGAAGGGTTCCCTGCAGCCCTGATTTTGCAGACCCCCCTGCCTCGAGGGTGTCGTCATTCACTGAAACCTCTTTCCCTGCCTCTGGAAGAGGATTTGTCAGGAGCATCCTGAAAAGGAAACTGCACCTTATGGAACCACATCTTTCTGGTTCCCAGTTGGGTCTTTGAGAGTGACCTCTGGGGAGATGAAAGCTTGATCCCTACCACAGACAGTCTTCCCTTCCTGCTCACTGCGGGTCAAAGTGCACTTTACGGAAGGTCCAAAGAGAGTGGAACTATTAAAGGGAGCATTAGTAAATGATGCCTTAAAGGGTTCTGTGAACCCGTACAAGTATAGCCAGGCATGACGCCGCAAGGCAATGCCTGTCCCAGCAGCTCGAGAAGTAGCTTCCACAGCATTGGAGATCAACCTCATTGAGAAATTCGCGAGGGAGGTCAGAGTACATAGCTTGGTAGATACTTGCTTGAGGTTCTCCACCAGCAATAACCCTGCATGGGAGGTGGAAAGCTCTTGGACGAAATGCCTCTCAAGGTGGATAAAAAGTGCCAAGTAGTCTGTTGCTCTCAATCCAATGGTAGTTGAGGCATGCACCTACTTCCCAAAGGGGTCTACCGCCTGGGACTCCCTATTTGAGGGGTGAACCTTTGAGCTCTGCTCAGCTAGCTCCTCTTTAGTGGCTGTGTCAACCACAATGGCATCAACTGGTATGTCTTTGCTCCAGAACAAGCAGTTTGCCGGGGGACTAAGGAATTCATTTACCCGATCTGGAACAGGCTCCATTCATGTCTAGTTCATTCCAGGCCCTGCTGGTGATCAGATCCACTAATCCATCAACAGGTGGACACCCAGAAGGTAGCCGGGCCCATCCCAAAGGCCTTCAGAAATACGGACTCCTCTGAAGACAGGGGTTGAGACCACCACCCACCCTTTTGTTTCAGGAGTTCAACAATGTCTACAAAGGAGACATTGAGTGGAGATCTGAGAGACACATCTCCGTGGGGGAGTCCAAGTGTCTCCTCTTGCACTTTTTCTCTTGCGATGAACCTCCTCCCCTGGGGGCTTCAGGGAGGACTCTGAGGAGACAGGGACTCCCAGAGGGGAGGAACCACCTGAAGGCTCGATCAGGAGGGCTGACCAAGGACAGGATGTGAGGTCACACCAGCTGAGGTACAGAGAGGTCGGGAGGGACCTGGAGGTGTGGCAGATGAAACTCCAGACCTGGAGAAGGTCCTCTCTACCACCTAGAAAGCTGAGGGGCTGGAAACAGGCCCATTCCCTACGTCTGAGGGAGAAGTTCCTCCCAGAGAGGGGGAACGCACCTGGAAACAGACCCATGACCCCCTGATGGTAACAGCCCGGTGTTATTAAAGGCCAAAGTGCCGAGAGGAAGGGCTCGGTCAGAACAAAAGGTACCAGACCTCCCACCCCCATAGAACTGGCATCAACCACTCTGGTAGTGGGCTCACACCTCTCCAAGGGTGGAGGAACAGAATAAGCCACACACATAACTAGCCTAAACTAAGCTATGGGAGATGAGGGATCAACACTAAAGGGAACAGTAAATAAACTTCACTACCCTAGAACTACAAAAACTAAGGGGGGAAAAAATGAGCAAAAACTTTTACTTAACTAGCCAGAGTCGGGGATACGCATCTGCACAAGAAGCACGGTAAACGAGATCTGGGGATTAGACGGCAGCAAGGTGTTATGGGAGAGGGAGGAGCCAGAGCATTGGATCGGTCTGTTGAATGTTGCCTGCTTGGATCCGATGTTGGATCTTAGACCCTGTGGTGATGAAGACATGGATAATATCAGATTCCCAAGTTTAAATTCCTGGAAAGTGGGTATCATAGCAAAGAAAAATCATAGTGAATGTGTCACTACCAAAAAAGCCTTCTCTAAAACTGCACCTTGCAGTTAGAACAAGCGCCCAGAAGTAGCACATTATCAAATTTACTATATAGATATATATATATATATATATATATATATATATATATATATATATATATATAGCAAAAAACTTCCGACTCTCCACGTTAAAAAAACTTTACTTTTTATTTATAAAAATGAACAGAAGGTAAGCGCTTTCGCGTATGCTACCATACGCTTCATCAGACAATTATTTTTTTTTATTATCAAATTTACTAAATTCAAACTACGGCTAAAACACTATTCGATAAAACAGCATACCTGTTAAATGTTTCAGAAATGTGGGCTAGAAAGAACCTAAAATCCAAGGAATAAATTGTATATGCCACCTACAGGCTTAACAATAATTCAACTCTTATCTTACTAACTGAAACACTCCGGTATTGAACTGCAAGCTAATTTTCTCTGTTGTTAAAGAACTGCACCTATCTTGAGAGCTGTTCTACATCTACAACTATGTTACTGCCAATAACAACGTTCATTTCTATGTAAACATTTCTACATTGTTATATGTTTAGTTGTATTGTCTGGCCTGTGTTGTGACTACAAAGGGGCCTTTGACCGGTTGCCCTACTCAGTTAAATGCTGAATAAATGTGGAAGTTGTTACAAATCAACTGCACGCCATGAGCATAATTATAGATTTCTGTGGAAAAGACAGAGCCTTAACAGACATAGCAGCTGTACTATGGCAACCACTGAAAATTAAAATTCCAAAAAAGCAGACCAACACAAAGTATACCAAAAAACATACACCATAATTCTGCAATTAAATGGGGAAAGTAAATTTGGCATATTTAAAACCTAAAAATTGCAAGAAATTGCTCAGAACTTCGCAGGGATACTTCTGACCACTGGGAGTAGTAAAGACAACAAAAGATGGCTCAAGGTCGAATTAGGCTTGGAGTATGATGTAGTCACACCAAGAAAGGTTCAGCTCAAACTGTGGTTACCGATGGAAATGTCTGCATCAACAAATAAAATAGAGGAAAGTAAAACCCATACATGACAGCTACCTACAAGTCGGTGCATTTTTGCCATGCTGATGGGTACTGCCAGTCCTAAACAGATGGCAGCTAGAAGACAGCTGTATTCACTGTAAAAACCTAATTTTCATCCCTGTTACTAAAGATTCACAACAACGAGTGAATTGACCAAGTCCAGTGCTCAGAAAGGCCTACATAAAATCAAATACTATTCAAAGACAAACAAGATCACACAAAGTGCTCTCTAATCCTTAAAGTTGGAAAGAGATCCAACATTTGTTACTACAGTCAGAGACAGGCAGCAGGCATACAATGCATTAGAGCTTTAAGAGAAGCCTGCACTGCAATACAGATGGTTGGGTTTACTAAACAGATCTGACGGCTGGGCACTGTCTTCCCAAGTACAAATACTGAAGACAGTGCAACGCAGCTGTAACAATATTTAAATACAATCATACAAGACAAAGAAATGCATGTGCTGCACACACAAAACATGCATGAACCTAGGAAACACTAATTCATCTGCACAGCATCAACAAGTGGCCACATGAGACTGCAAGCAATGCCGAGACACAGTGCAGTCACAACTGCCACATGCAGACTGGTGCAGAACTACACCACTGCAACACAAGGAGTCGTACTCCACATGCTACATAAAATCACACAGGCCTGTAATGAGCTGGTAAGGAGGCAAATGTAGTGCACCAGTTTCTTATCCTCAACACTACATACCAATAATCACACTGCATATTTTGACTGTCATGGAAACACACAACGTCAAGCTGTGTGTGAACAATGACTGCAGATGTCTGGAGACACATACACTGGGCCAAAACATTACACAAGTTCAATCGCAAACCTTGGACGTCGTTGCGTTCAGTTGTCAAAACTTTGCTGATGAGATGGCAGCTATGGTAGTGTTTAGGATATTTGGTTTGCTTCTTCTCTTTCAGATGCTCTGTAGATCTCCATCTAGCAAGCAAAAAAAAAAAAAAAAAAAAAAAAAGATTCTTTTGGCAGGAAAAAAAAAAAGTTAAACCTTGTAAACTATAAACCTGCACAATACCAAAATGGGGCATACTCTGTCATACATTATGCCACTGTGGGACACTATCCCCCTTGCAGCTTCAAGCACCCCCTACCACACCTGCTCTGCACCCATCCCTTAGTGATCACCAGCTATCAAGAAGGTGTCTACACACACAGCACACACAAGTACAAGAATGTGCTCTGGTACTTGTGCGACCACTCATGTCAAGGTCACAAAACAAGAACATGCTGTCTTCAAGTACAGTGCTGCCATCCTCTGGCTGGGTACCCAATGCACCACTGTAGACAGCAGTATGCAAGCCACATATCTGGTGCCCACCAAATTTTGTATAGCTCATGTCTAGGTGCTGTGTGGTTCGGGGATGCACAGCTTGCCTCAACTGGGTCCCCACCAAATGTTATGCATGTCTGGCTTGTGGCCCAGAGCATTATGTATATACTGGAACACGTTCAATTACAACAGAAATACCAACATGGTACTAAACCTTCACCTGGCCATTGGCTATTTGCCCACAGATCACACTGTCAGTAACACGTCTAAATCTTAACTTGGACATTGTCCTTGATAAAATGACCCTTCAGTGTACTACTCTTAATTACCATCAGCCATACATTTCATATGGCGAGTAGTCCTCTCCAATCACTCTCAAAGCCAGAACATTGACTGGGCAAAGGAAGGGCAGAAGTTGTTGAGGGACATTAGCAATGTAATGGAAGTGTTGACCAATCTCAGCAAGCAGTACTGGCAATCATTTCAGCAGCTGCAATCACAAATTATGGCTTTTTAAACACTGTCAGCATGTGTTATCCCTCTTAGCTTTCAGTTAAGTGGCTTTGTTGAACTGCAGCAATTAGAATGAAACATAACAGCTCTCTGTTTAGACTACATAAGTGTAGCAAAGTGCTAAAGACAACCATTTTGGTGCTCAGTTTCAAACTGGGACAGGAGGCATTGCCCAGGGATCAACCAGCCTAGTTCAACACTATGCAGCTCATCTTTTCTATGCTGAGCTATGGTAACGGCTGTACGTTTACTGCGAAATAACATTTCCATCTCGTATTGTTACTACAGGTTACTCAGCATTATTATTCACTATTTCACACTGTGTGTAAATTGCAGTCTTGGCAATCTGTAATGCATGCAGCTGTATCTCTACAACTACAATGCGAGTTATCATCCTTCAACTCTTTCCTCCCTGGAGTTAATTCATCTCTTAACTTGCTGAACAGGCCAAACACACAGAACATACGCTCACTGTATATTATATAGTACCATTCTGGAAATCTTATCAGTTTAGTTCAAGATGTAAAACTGCATCCCTTACTGAAAAGTCCTGTACTGTTTTACTGATGTGCAATGCCATTATATCTTTTGCACAGTGCACAATGCTTTATACTTTAATTTCTTCACTTTTTGCAGCACTTTTTTTTTTTTTTTTTTTTTAACTTAATCACTGCCGTTTCTTTTACGGACTGCGGTTGTGGTACTGCGGTAGCGTTGTCGCCTCACAGTAAGACGTCCTGTTCGATTCTCAGCTAGAGCGTCTTCTGTGTGGAGACATGCGTGAATGGGCGTACCTTCGTTGAAGGTTGTGCGTCAGGGCCTGCAACTCGGCACGTAAAAATCTACTACCAATCATTAGCGGACCAGAGTTCCGCTGTGGTGACCCCTAACCAGAAAATGCCGAAAGACACAACTGCCTTTTTTTTTTTCAGTGCAGGCTCTGTTACATGCACTTCGATGGAAATGCTGCTTCCTAGCTGGACATGTTCTCATGTTCTTTCAATAAATATAATCGGTGACCGACAAAACCAATAAATATAGTTAAGTGCAAAATCTCATCTTACTGTACACACTTGCCCACTTGTTCTCTGCTGCCAAGGAACTACTGCTCTAACACATACATAGTTGTCAGACAGTCTGTTCATGTGCAACTCTGACCAATACTTTGCACTGCCTAGATGCCACTGCTGTCATGCAGAAGGTGAGCATGTGGGATTGCTCTTGCTGTGCACCACAATGCAGGAAGTGGGTAAGTGGGCTGATCTTGCTGTGCACCACAATGCAGGAGGTGGGTATGTTGGCTTCTCTTGCTGTGCACCACAATGCAGGAGGTGGGTATGTTGGCTTCTCTTGCTGTGCACCACAATGCAGGAGGTGGGTATGTGGGCTGTTCTTGCTGTGCACCACAATGCAGGAGATGGGTATGTTGGCTTCTCTTGCTGTGCACCACAATGCAGGAGGTGGGTATGTTGGCTTCTCTTGCTGTGCACCACAATGCAGGAGGTGGGTATGTTGGCTTCTCTTGCTGTGCACCACAATGCAGGAGGTGGGTATGTGGGCTGTTCTTGCTGTGCACCACAATGCAGGAGGAAGGTATGTTGGCTGCTCTTGGTATGCACCACACCCCTACTCTGCATTACCCAGTTAACACTGCTATGACATATGCAGTGAGCACACAGCTGGTTCTTGTGCACCTCACCATCTTTCTCTGTATTGTCTGAACATCTGCAGTATTAATCTGGCGACACTTCTCAGCACAGTTTGTACATCTTACTGTTATGTACAGAGCACTAAAACACATGCTTCATGCATCATTTTCTGCCTGTGGAACAATGAACAGAGTTGCTGGGCGAGCGATTCTCGGTGTGCACCACATGCTACTCCTTTTACACAGTGCAAGGGGAAACTAGGAACCCTGCTGTTTGCAGCAACTTAACTTTTTAAAAAGTAACTAGCATGAATAAAAATGACCAATCAAAATATTAACAGTCTACATGCTACTTTTGATAAAGAGCATTGAGGAAAATTATGAATCCAGCCATGCTCTCTTCTGCAATACTATATTACTCATAAAAAGTGCAGAGACACAGACTCTAAATACAGTGATCACAGCAAACATATTACAAACATTACAACAAAGGTGGTCTTCGATATAGAATCTGAAGTGCAAGGATACAGGTAGGCATCCAAGTAACAGTTCTAGACTAGATAACATTTTGCATATAATTTGAAAACAGCAACTGTAACACAGAATTGTTTCCATAATCTGTATGTAATTTCCATCTTCATCCTATGTATGCTTAACCCCGTAGTAGTGGCACCTCTTTCTCTCTCATCTATGGTAATAAAAAAAGGCCTCTTAATTGCTAAAGACAAGACTGACATTAGGAAAATTTATAAAATGTTAAGTTAAATTAAAAAAAACAAAGTCTTCCCCCACCCCCAAATTTCAGCTGCCTTACTTATAGGGCTTTACATACCAATGCTATTGCATTTCACTGTATTTTAAGTTAAACTGCCTTACTCAGTTTCTCCTCCATGCACTAACTAAATAAACATTTAGTTATAGCCTTATGCTATATGACAGATTTGCAGAACATCCCTTATTTTCCTCTTATTTCTAACCCGTGCCTTGTAATATTTTAAAAATCTGTTAATGGATTCTTGGGCATTTTTGTTACTTTTGAGTAAAACAGCTAGAACATAACACTGGACAAGCAGGAAATAAATGAGTGCTACATAAATGTTGCCTTCCCCATTCTGTTACTTCTATGAAATGCATGAGCAGTACATCACTTTGCAAGTCAGAGGAAGAACTGTACTGTCATTATACAATCACGTTATTTAAGAAAGGTAAGCAACTTCTTTCTTAAACAATGTCATCATATATTGTCAATTATACAATGACCCCCCCCCCCTCCATTAATATTCCAAAACGTGCACGCTGATTGGTCAGAGTGCCCGTTGCAAATTAGACTTACACTACTGGAAAAAGGTTCGGTGCCCAGAATTTTTCCATTAGTATAAGTCTTTTTTTTGTGTGTGTTAGACAGCAATGGAGAACAGAAGAGCTCCGTTGCTGTAATCTCGCTATGTTAAATGAGTTTAACATAGCGAGATATCTTAAAAAAAGCAATGGTGATCTTCCTTTCTCCGTTGCTTTTTTAAAGCTGTTTCGCTATGTTAAACTCTTAACATAGTGAGACACCTTTTAAAAAGCAACAGAGATCTTCCTTTCTTCGTTGCTTCCACACACTGCTCTGATGTACTGCGTAAGCATACACATGTGCAGTGGGGCAGCACGGAGGCATTACACAATGCCATTATTTAAGAAAAGTATTTTTTTCTTAAATAATGTCATTGTATAATAGCAATACCCCACTTCTGGGTGTGGGTAATGCTGGATTTACCCACGGTTGTCTTTGTTTGACCACTCGGGCTTCGCCCTCGTGACCAAACCACACCAACCGTGGGTAAATCCAGCATTACCCACACCCAGGCGTGGATTATTATACAACAACCCCCCCCCCAATTAATATTCCAAAACGTGCACGCTGATTGGTCAGTGTGTACGTTATAAATCAGACTTGTACTAATGGAAAAACGTCTGGTCAACCGGACTTTTTCCATTGGTACAAGTCTTTTTTTTTTTCTATTGGACAGCAACTGAGAACGGAAGAGCTCCACTGCTGTTATCTCACTATATTAAAACGAGTTTAACATAGTGAGACAGCTTTAAAAAAAAGTAACAGGGAAAGGAAAATCTCTGTTGCTTTTTTTTAAAGCTGTCTCGCTAACATAGCAAGACACGTTTTTTAAAAAGCAACAGAGATCTTCCTTTCTCCGTTGCTTCCAGACACAGGTCTGATGTAACCATACGCAGTACATCAGAACTGCCGCAGAATACTGGACAGCTGCGGAAGGGCAGCAAGGAGGCATTATACAATGCCATTATTTAAGAAAAGTAAGTTTTTTTTTTTTTCTTAAATAATGTCATT
The DNA here is from genome assembly GCF_019279795.1 of Protopterus annectens. Lineage (NCBI taxonomy): Eukaryota > Metazoa > Chordata > Ceratodontiformes > Protopteridae > Protopterus > Protopterus annectens. The sequence continues at coordinate 138,972,690 of NC_056747.1, forward strand.
GTATAATAGCAATAACCCACTTCTGGGCGTGGGTAATGCTTTGCCATCGTGACCAAACCACACCAACCGTGGGTAAATTCAGCATTACCCATGCCCAGGCGTGGGTTATTGCTTAAATAACCCACTCCTGGATGTGTGTGTATCAAGATTTACCCACAGCTGGGTTTGTTTAATCACTCTGGCTTCCCCCCAATGATCAAACCACACCAACCATGGGTAAATCCTGATATACCCAGTTAAAAAAATAAAATAAGCTTGAATTTGTGCTACACACACACAAATACACATTACGCATATGCTTTTCAAGTGAAGCAAGTCTCACACTACACACCCATGCTTTTTATCACCTGAAAAACAAGTCCAGTATCTAATTTTCTGACTCGAAATACAGTTAACTTCAGAGATTAGTACAATATAGATGGACTCATAACCCCAAGTACTGTACTCATCCTTGTGGTCATCTAACCTTATGAGTATGTGTTAAGGGTGTGGAGAGACAGCCTTCAAACAGACCCCCCCCCCCCGGCAAGAAAACAATTATAATGGGCGTCTCCCCTTATGCATTACTATATAATGGCTCCATCTCTCCTGGCATCAGAAAATTTCCATAACAGACACAACTTGGGGATATTCAGTCTAGCTGATCTTTTCAGATTCAGTAATGCGAAATTCTAACCAGATAGCCAAGGTTTGGAGCAGTGATCCATTTTAAGCCTACAGGGCCACTAGTGCAATGTCTCGTATGACAAAGGCTGCATTATTTTTTCATGGGTACACAAAAAAGCACATACTGTTGCTGCTTTGGGGAGTGAAAAGATGTAAACAGTAATACAAGCTGGGCACTCTAGTCAGGCTAGCAATGGAAGGTGAAACAGCAGAGATCCTTGTAGATTTCTATACTTGGTGGGACAGAAACTTTGCTGTATTTTACAAATGTAGCCTGGCAGGTGGGCTGGTTAATACTGTTGACCGAGGCACAGGTTAACAAATGAAGAACTACATGCCAGAAAAAAGACAAATCAGTGAAGTATGTGCAGTATTACAGTCACAAAGATGTGTTATCTTTATACTTACTCAATACAAGTAATATAACCACAGATTATAAAATCAACAAATGCATGCCACAAACTTACTGCTACAAATCTAGTATTCAGGAAGTGTTTCAACAGGGACACAGAATATCAAGCAACATTGGGTATGTTTGATTTAAAAAAAATGTAGACTCAAAGCTGTGACAGTGAGACAGCAAGACTTTTTGAATGATTTGGGAGCCAGGATATTTATCAATTTTCCCGGGTGGCAGATTCCAAATGCCAATGACTATAAAGATTATATCCTACCCAATTGGAAGATGGACTTTTTGGGTCTTAGTGCAAAGGCCTTGTAGTGCCTTGACAAAGGACCACTACGGGCAAACAATGAAAAAACATTTTTTTAATCTTGCCACGATTTACTGCACCTCCTAAAGCTGCCTGCAGCAAAATAAGTACTCATTCCTAATTTTATTTATTTTTTTACTCGTCTGCCCTCATGGGGGCAGATATTGTGATTCCTTTGGAAAGCTAAATCTGTCTCAATGCACAGACTGAGAACAAATAGCCCTACCATTTGTTGTCAGACTAGACTTCCATTCACTTAGAATGGACCACCTGAAAAAAAAAAATGCCAAGTGTGAGAGTCTGCAGCTCATGTGTCATTGACTGGTATATGCTGAGTTTTACAAATGTTGTTCCTATTGATGTACTACACATTCTCTGAAAGAAACTTGCAAAAGTGTCAACAAATTACTGGGATAAAAAGACTTTTCATAAGGAGCAGTTTTGCAAGTTTCAATTCCTGGCCAAGTTACTCCTCCCATCTCCCCTCCTTCAGTGGGCTACAGTCTCACATTTCCAGCTTGAGTAGATTCAACTATTTAGTCAGCTTTGCATGACAACAGACATCAAAAAAATCACAGCCTGGTGTGCCACTAAAACTGTTCCCTTATATGTCTCTTCACTTCTGAATAGCATTTCCCCAGGAATAAAAAAAAAAAAAAAAAAAAAAAGGCACACACATCAGTCATAGGGTTTGGGCCAATCTATCCTTTTCTTAATGTGCACAGTAAAATATTCAGTTTGTAATGCATTCTGGCTGATTACATGGTTATCTTTACATAGTTATTTTCTTACTGTATAACCTGAATTTATGGTACTTAATGCCAAGCTTTACAACAGTTCTCAGTTTCTTAACAATGACCTCCCAAGCCTCTGATGTGACCCAGTACTTTGTCAATATACTGTAAATACATAGATTAATACAAATATTTGAGCAAATATGACATATACAATAGTAATACACATATACCATCATTAAAACAAGATAAATGCAATATAAATCATATCAATACAGTTATGATTTCTAGTTTATGACCCTGTTTGTCTATGGAAACTTCTTCCTGAATTTATGTTCAAGCAATTGTATATTTGTTGTAGAATATCTTGTTTAATTGTTTCTCAATATTCTAACCACTGTATGCTGCATCAACTGTAAAACTCTGATTTTACACCTTTTATATTTTCTATGCTTTTTGTACAAAATAGCTATGTTTGCATAATTTATTTTTATTATTTTTTATAACTGTTTACTATGTATCTGGAGCTTTTCTCCCAGAGCCTCCGCTGAAAACAATAAACTTGTGTTCAGTCGGACTAACCTTGTAAACAAATGGAAAATAAATAAAAAATAAAATATACTAAGAAAATCAATCAATATACTAAGAAAACTTCAAAACTTAAGAAAAAAAAACACAGAAGGAAGGAAAATGTTTCCTTGATGCGGTCATGAAAATCCCACTCACTTATTCAGATATTATGGGCAAACATATTTATATACATTTACATATATTTATATTAGATAATGGCTAAGGCTCTTGCTACCCCTACAGTGCCTTTTTTTTTTTTAGATAAGGTTCAAATGACAAATTCACCACCGTAACAGGAACAGGCAAGCAAAAACTGAGGGTAATGCTACTCAATGCTAGAAATCTAAATTTCAAAATGCACTCATTCAAGGCACTCCTAATGGAGAACATCGATATCTGTGCAGTGACTGAGACCTGGTTCAAGGCTCCAAAGAGCACCCCTGCACTACCAGACTATAACTCTTAACACACTTTTCGGCCACGTAACCTGGACTGGAAAAGTACAGTTTTGTACCTACCATAAATGTAGATGTTCGAGTGTTCACCCTGCTGCAGTCATCACACTTGGGTTATCCTGTCGTCAGGCGGTCCCGCAGTCGGCCAGATTTCCTAAGTTTTGGTCCGACGTCGGTTGCTGTCGCCTCATCCCTGACATCAGCGCACCGGGGGTACATATATTGCCACCACCACCATTTTCTTCAGTTTTTCTTGCCCCAGATGTCAGGTGCCCCCAAAAAGGTGATCCAGATTAGTACCAAAAAGGTGTGAACACTGTACAAACACAAAATCCCTTCAGCTATAAGCAAATACATCAGAAAGGCATAGCAAAGATTTAGCCAGTAGATCAGAGGGGTTGGAGGGAGGGTAACCTGGACTGCAGCAGGGTGAAAGTACAGTTTTGTACCTACCATAAATGTAGATGTTCGAGTGCTAATACAGCTGCAGTCATAACAGATGGGTTATCCTGCCGTCAGGCGGCCGAATTCCAAAGTCTAGGCCCGGCGTCGGTTGTCGTCGCTTCTTCCCTGACGTCAGTGCGGCAGGGGTATAAAAGAACCAGCCGACGCCATCTTCTTCAGTTTTTCTTGCCCCAGATGTCAGGTGCCCCCAGAAGGAAGGCAAAACATAAACTTATGTAATAATGCAATGTAATATAATCAAAAAACAGTAGTTTGCAAGCAAATACACCATAAAAGAATACCCCAATCAGGTTGTATGAGGAGGTGTTTGTCATAAGGCCTGTTCCAAGAGGGGATGGAGGGAGGGAAACCTGGACTGCAGCTGTATTAGCACTCGAACATCTACATTTATGGTAGGTACAAAATTGTACTATGTTCATCGTGCATACAGCTGCAGTCATAACAGATGGGTAGAATACCAAAGCTAAATAGGGGTGGCAGGCACTAAGTGGAACTAGGAGGAGCAAGGATGCCCTGCAAGACTGCTGTGGCAAAGCCCGCTCTAGATTTAGAATAAAGTGGAAGGTGATAGTGCTTGGAGAAAGTGTGCACAGAACTCCAAGTGGCTGCTTCCAAAATGTCCTTAGTAGGAACCCTCCTGAGGAAAGCTGCAGAGGTAGCTGTGGCCCTTGTGGAGTGAGATCTGATGCTTGTAGGCACAGTTTTTCCATGAAATGAGTAACAAAAGCGTATGCAGTGGGCTATCCATTTTGAGATTGTCTGTTTGGAGATAGCCTTTCCTTGAGCACCTGTAGCATAGGACACAAAGAGTTGCTTGGATTTTCTGAATGACTTTGTCCTGTCCAAATAATAACAAAGTGGTCTGTGAATGTCCAAGGAATGTAGTAGTCTTTCCCCTTTGTTTTGTGGGTTAGGATAAAAGGTAGGTAAGTGGATAGTCTGATTCAAGGCTACACTGGATACTACCTTTGGCATAAAGGAAGGGTTGGTTCGTAAGGAGACTCTGTCCTGATGGAAAATGATGAAAGGTTGCACAGCCGTGAGGGCCTGTAGTTACGAAACCCTGCGTGCTGAGGTGATAGCCAGAAGGAAGGCTGTTTTCCATGACAAGTATTGCAGTTCTGTTGAAGCAGCTGGCTCAAATGGAGGCAGGGTCAGTTTTTCTAAAATGAAGTTGAGGTCCCAAGCAGGTACTGGTGGTTTCCTTGGGGGTTTTATATTCTTAGCCCCTCTGAGGAACTGTCTTAAGAGAGGATGAGAGAATAAAGGAGGATCAGTGTTGTATTGTGCAGAAATGGCTGAAGCATGGATCTTGATGGAGGAGAAGGAAAGTCCACTGTTTAACATCTCAGCTAGGTACTGTAATATTTGGAGGTAAATTTAGTACCCAAGGATTCTGGCCCTTTTTCTGATTCCAGGCACAAAACAGTTTCCATTTGGCGGAGTAGGCTTTTCTAGTAGAAGGTCTTCTGGCCTCCAAGATGACATCCTGCACCTCCTTGGAGAGGAGGGTCTGTTGGGAAATCAAGGAATCCTCCATGCGGCTAGATTTATGGTTTTCAGCTGACTGTGAAGAGTTCTGAAGTTGTGGTGGGACAACAGAAGAGGCACTAGAGGCAGGATCCATGGTGCGGAATGCGTCAAGCTCTTCAGGAGTGGATACCAGTGTTGTCTTGGCCAGTCTGGAGCAATGAGAATCATGTTTGGCCTCTCTGCTCTGGCTGTTAATAGAACTTTGGGCAGCAGAGGAAGAGGTGGAAAGGCATAGACCGTCAATGTTGTCCAATTGAAAGAAAGCGCATCCACTCTCCAGGCCTGTGGATGATAGGTCCTTGAGCAAAATTTTTTCAGTTGGTAATTTCTGTGGGTAGCAAAGAGATCTATGTCTGGCTGTCCCCATGCCTGGATTATCTTTGCGAAAACTTGAGGATGCAACTTCCATTCATGTGGATCTGTCGTATTTCTGCTTAGGTGGTCTGCTAGTGTGTTTTCCTTCCCTGGCAGGAATTGTGCTTGAAGTTGGATTTGCCATTCCAGAGCCGTGTTCCAAAGGGACATGGCTAGTCTGCACAGGGGGTATGAATGAGTTCCTCCCTGTATGTTTACGTACCACATCACTGTGGTGTTGTCTATCCTTATCAATAGCTGGCCTGGATGCAGTAGGTCTTTGAAGGCCATAACAGCATTTTGTACTGTTAGCATTTCCTTTTGATTGATGTGTAGGTGCTTCTCTTTTTGGGACCATTTGCCCTGAATGCACTGATCTGTCATGTGCGCCCCCCAGGCGTAGTCCGAGGCGTCTGTTGTGATGATTTGATTTGCTTGAGGCATGCAGAAGGGGAGACCTATGTTTCTTTGGCATGCTTGAGCCCACCACAGAAATTCCTTTTGACGACATGGAATGAGTGGTATAATTGTTTCCAAACTGTGGCTGTGTTGAGACCATACGTTTTTTAGGTACCATTGAAGTTTCCTCATATGCAGCTTTGCACATGGGATCAGCAGGATGCAAGATGCCATAAATCCCAGAGCCTGCAGGATTTTCCTTGCAGTCAGCCTGGTGAAGGTTGCCATTTTGCTGAAGTATTGAGATAGTTGCCCTTGCTCCTCTGGCTTGAGGTAGGTCATCTGGGTGTTCGTATTCAAGCTGGCACCCAGGAAAATTATTGTTTGAGAGGGTATTAATTTTGATTTCTTTTTGCTGACTGTGTATCCCAGAAAGTTCAACAATTTTATTACAAACACCAGGTGTTTCAGAAGTATGTGCTTGCTGTCCGCTTGGATCAGGCAGTCGTCCAGATATGGGTATATTTGTATCCCTTGAAGTCTACAGAAGGCAATTACTGATGCCAGGCATTTCGTAAACACTCTGGGCGCAGTAGATAAGCCAAAGGGCAATGCAAAGAATTGATAATGTGTTGAACCTGCAAGAAATCTGAGGTATCTTCTGCAATCTTGTCTGATAGGGACATGCAGGTATGCCTCCTTGAGGTCCAATGTTACCAGCCAAGACTCCTTGCCCAGCATGGGAAGAAGCTGCTGTAATGTGAGCATCTTGAATTTTGGTACGAGTAAATATGTGTTTGGGATGGATAGGTCCAAAATAGGTCTCCAATCTTTGTCCTTCCTTGGTACCAGGAATAGTCTGGAATAAAAACCTTGACCCTGTTCTTTTGTAGGTACCTCTTGAATAGCTTTCATGTCCATGAGAGCTGAAATTTGTTTTTGTGCCACTGCCCTTTGATTTTGTGGCAGGTTTGGCATGCCTCTCATTTTTGGAAGGGTGTGAAAGTGGAATCTGTAGCCTCTGTCTATAATGTCCAGGATCCATTTGTCTTTTGTGACAACATGCCAATTTTTTGAAAATAATGCCAGTTTTCCGCCTAACGGTGCTGCCATTAAAGCTTTGCTTGGCATGCATAGGGGAAAGTCATTGTGTCTGCTTTCTGAATGACTGTGATCTATCTTCACCACCTCTTGGTGTAGGTGCTTGCCATTGTCTGGCTCTAAATGATCCTTGAGATTGCCCTCTACCCCTCGGGCGCCTGTATCTGCCTCTTTGCGGTCTGTCCGTGGCTGGAAAGGACCCATTTTTTGAAGGCCAGTTTCTGCTGAAACGTGGAGGTTGCACCTGTAGGAAATCTTTCACCGTTTGCATTGATCTTGCCTTTTCCTCCATTTTCTTTAGTACTTCCTCAACTTTAACACCAAACAATACATCTTTTTGAAGAGGTGCATCTAGTAATTTAGCTTTGACATGATCCGGTAAGGTTTGCTCTTTGAGCCAAGCATGTCTACGTATGACAGACCCTGTAACAGCAGCTCTACATGAGGCCTCTAAAGCATCAAAACCACACTGCAAGGTATGTTTACCCACTTGCTCTGCACTATGCAACAAATCCTGCAACTCCTTTAAATCTGGTTGCTCAGGTTGTGTCATTTTGCTTTTCAACTGAGATAACAAAAACTGTTGATACTTTAACATATGGAACTGACAGTTTAATGCCCTCATGGTTAAAGTGGCCGAGGTGTACACCTTTTTCCCCCCACCTTTCTAAAGCTATGGAATCTCTCTCTCTGAAGGTAATGGGTTTTTAGCAGTAGAGGCCTCAATTCCCTTGGGACCCTGTGAAATAGTTTCTGGGTCAGCAGCATGGCTTTTGTATAGGAATTGGTGTGAATCAGGAACCCGGTAATACCAGTCAGGTTTAACAGGAGCTGGAGGTAAAGAATCTGGGTTGAGGCTGGCTTCTGTGTACACATCATCCAATATATCCAAGACAAGAGGGATATCCAGAGGCCTGTGCTGAGGAAGCAAGAGAAAATCCCTGAGCCTTTTCTTGGAATCTGGTTTCCCCAAAAGAATATTCCTCTGGGGGGGGGGCAGAGGGAATGGACTCCTCAGCATCAGAGTCTTCAAAAGGGGAATATGAATATTCCTGGTCCTCAGAATGTTCTGAGGTAACAGAAGCTTGATCTGAGGAAGGGTAGTCTTCCTCCAATATGGGCCTTTTGTCCGAGGGGGGTTGAGAACCCCTGATGAGAGTAATCAAATTCTCAGCCATTTTGAGCATCTGTTTTTTTGGCATGGGGCCTTGAGAGGGGCTCTGTGGACCTCGTCTTTTAGTTTTCATGGCTGCTTTAGATTTTGTGAAAGCCTTAATGGAAAAGGAGGAAGGCCTGAAGACACCTTGAGTTTCCCCACCAAGAGTGGCGTCGGTATCTGTTGTCGGAATGGAGGCCGAGGAGCCTGCGACCTCGGGCACAGAAGACACCGCTAAAGAAGCGTCATCGGTACTCAGGGGCTGCGTAGGCGCCTCGCTGAGAACCGGAGCTCCGGTAATCGGCTTTAGCGTGGTGTCGGTAGAAATTGCAGACCTTGTATGTCTGTCCTTATCTTTGCGTCTTTTACTCAAAACTGGAGTCGAGTATCCGACGACATAATGTAATTAAATTTTTTACCAAAATAGTGTTGGACGAACTCCGCCAGACGCTTAGTGCGTTTGTTGAATCTAGCACAAAAACAGCAGGCCGAGACGTCATGGTCTGGGCCTAAGCAAGGAATACAGGAAGAATGGAAATCCTTATGCGGTATTTGCTTCCCACATGAAATGCAATTATTAACTTTGTCTGACATCGGTCTGAGGCAAGAAAAGTTTCAACGGGTACTTAGCTTTCAAGAAGACTTCGGCTGAAATATTTTCGTAAATCTCAGGAGCTGGCCGACCAGCACTTGCGAACTGCTTCTGCTTCGGGCACCGCGCGGCAAGAAAGACTGAAGATGGGGTCGGCTGGTTGTAATTGCTTGTCTGGTGTAAGATAAGCCTTCTGGGCCGTTGTGTCCAAGCTGGCACCCAGGAATGTCATTTTTTGTGAGGGTACTAGTTTTGACTTCTTTTCGTTTACTGTGTACCCCAGACAATTTAGTAGATGCTTCACAAAAGCCAGATGTTGTAAGAGAATGTCCTTTCTTTCTGCTTGGATGAGGCAGTCGTCCAGATATGGATATATTTGAATTCCTCTTTGTCTGCAATACGCAATTACTGGTGCCAGGCATTTTGTGAATACTCTGGGCGCAGTAGATAAGCCAAAGGGCAGTGCAGAGAATTGATAATGGGTTGAACCTGCAATGAAACTGAGGCATCTTCTGCAACTTTGTCTGATAGGGACATGCAGGTATGCCTCCTTGAGGTCCGTTACCAGCCATGCTTCCTTGCCCAACATGGGAAGTAGCTGCTGTAGTGTTAGCATCTTGAATTTTGGAACTTGTAAGTAAGTGTTTAGAATAGAAAGGTCCAGAATTGGTCTCTCAAGCATTTTCTTTCCTGGGTACTAGGAAGAGTCTTGAGTAAAATCCTTGGCCTTGCTCTTGAGTTGGTACCCTTTGAATGGCTCTCATGGCCATGAGAGCTGTAATTTGTTTTTGAGCCTCTGCCCTTTGATTTTGTGGCAGGTTTGGCATTCCTCTTTTTATTGGCAAGGTGTGAAAGTGGAATCTGTATCCTCGCAAAATTATGTCTAGGACCCATTTGTCCTTTGCGATCATGTGCCAGCTGTGTGCAAATAGTGCTAGTTTTCCCCCCAAGGGGGCTGACAAAAGAGCTTTGTTTGGCCAGCTGAGGTGAAAGTCATTGAGTTTGTCTTCTGGTAGGTTGAGACCTGTCTTCTCCTCCCTTCTGGGTTGGAGTGCCCCATTGGCGAGGCTTATACTGAGCTTGTGGTTGTCCTCTGCCCCTTGGGCGTCTGTATTTACCCCTCTGAGGCCTGCCAGTGGCTGGAAAGGACCATTTTGTTGTTGCCCAGTTTCTGCTGAAGCGAGGGGGTTGTACTTGTAGAAAATCTTTGACTGTCTGCATTGATTTCGCCTTATCTTCCACTTTCTTTAAAACTTCTTCTGCTTTAACACCAAAAAGAACATTCTGCTGTAAGGGAGCATCTAATAGTTTTGCTTTAACATGATCAGGCAGACTTTGTTCTTTTAACCAGGCATGCCTACGTATAACTGATCCAGTGACAGCTGCTCTGCAGGAGGCCTCTAAATAATCAAACCCACATTGTAAGGTATGTTTGCCCACCTGCTCGGTGGCGTGCAACAATTCCTGTACTACTTTAATTTCAGATTGTTGAGGTAAGGTGGTTATCTTTTGCTTTAACTGAGAGATCAGAAATTGCTGATACTTAAGCATATGAAATTGACAGTTTAGTGCTCTCATAGCTAAAGTGGCTGAGGTGCAAACCTTTTTCCCCCATCTGTCTAGTGCTCTTGAATCCCATGGATGCCTTAGCCCCCTTGGGACCCTGGGAGATGGTCTCTGGGTCAGCTACTGGGCTTTTGTAAAGGAATTTGTAGGAATCAGGTACTCTGTAGTATCTGTCAGGCTTGGCCGGGGCAGGAGGTATAGAGTCAGGGTTGAAACTGGATTCTAAGTAGACATCATCCACAATGTCCAAAACAGGAGGGATGGCTAGAGGTCTGTGTTGGGGGAGTAAAAGAAACTCTCTCATAGTAATCCTGACCTTCCCAGTGAAAATGTTCCTTCATAGTGTGTAAAGTTTCCCCAAAAGAATAATCTTCTGGAGGGGAAGCTGAGGGAATAGATTCCTCAGCATCAGAATCTTCATAAGGAGAGAAGGAATAGTTTTGGTCCCCAGAGGAATCCGAAGAAATAAACAGTTGTTCAGAGGAAACAGATTCTTCCTTTTGTCAGGAGGAGGCTGTGAACCCCTGATAAGAGAAATCAAATCTTCTGCCATTTTGAGCATCTGTTTTTTAGGCATAGGGCCTTGAACAGGTGACTGAAGTGAAGCCTTTTTTGATTTAGAAGGAGTCTTCGACTTGGAAAACGTTTTGACTGCCAAGAGTCGTCTGTCTGAAAACGCCTTCAGAAACCGATGGCATTTCAGAATTACCGACGTCCTTGGAAGGTAAATCGTCAGTAGGGCCTGAAATAAAAGGCTGCGTCGGCCTCGTACATTCCGACAAAATATCTGTAGCGGTCTCGGGTTCCAGAACTGCGGTAGTCAGAGGCTGTGTCGGAGCCTCACTGATAACCGGAGACCGGATCAACAGAGGCCTCGGAATCGGGCTTAGGCCGGGGCTGTCGGTCCTTGTCCCTGCGTTTTTTGTGCACACCGGTAGTCGGTAGCTCCGACGGCATGTTATAGTTAAATTTTCTACCAAAAAAGTGTTGCGCGAAATCAAATGGTCTTTCAATAGTACGTTTATTAAATCTAGCACAAAAACGACAAGAAGTGATGTCGTGATCAGGGCCTAGGCAAGGAATGCAATAAGAATGAAAATCCTTATGAGGTATTTGCTTCCCACAAGAAATACAATTGTTAACTTTTTCTGACATCGGTCTGAGGCAAGAAAAGTTTCCCCAATGGGGTACTTAGCCTATATAGAAGACTTCGGTCTGAAATTCAAATTCGAAAATCTGAGGAGTCGGCCGACCGGCACTTGCGAACTGCTTCTGCTTCGGGCACCGCGCGGCAAGAAAGACTGAAGAAAATGGCGTCTGTTGCAATATATGTACCCCTGGCGTGCTGACGTCAGGGATGAGGCAACAGCAGCCGACGTCGGACCAAGACTTTGGAAATCCGGGAGACTGCGGGACCGCCTGACGAAAGGATAACCCAAGTGTGATGACTGCAGCAGGGTAACACGATGAACATCACCAAAGTCAGAGGTGTGTCCATATTCATTAAGGATATCCACATTTCCAGGCTAGTTGCTCAGCATAATGCATCCGAGGTTATGCAAGTGCAACTAACTCTGGGCAAAACTGCAATCCAAATTGTAGCTTGCTATAGATCCCCCATCATACCCCAGGATTCCCACTCCTCTTTTCTTGATATACTGGAAAATATTAAGGTTCAACCAAACACCTTAATAATGGGCGATTTCAACTACCCCACCATTAACTGGGAAAACTACTCATGTACCAACTCCTTTGCTCAACGCTTTCTGGAATTCATAAATTCCAGTGCCCTGGATCAACTTATCCACACACCCACCGAGGGCAACAATATCCTAGACCTAGTCATTACCAACATGAGCAACCGGTGTTCCACACCCAAAGTCAACTCCTCGTTGGTCAGATCCGACCATAAGCCATTACCCCAGATATCCACATCCCGCCCCCAGATATCCACATCCCGCCCCCAACCCCCATTAAGGAAACCATGGTAAAAAATTTCTCCACAGCGAACTTCATGCTTCTTAATACAGAAGTGACGAACTTCAGGACACCCATGCAGATGGACAATACAGTTACGACTGCTGAATACTACACAAATGCACTCAATAAACACTTGCATGAGTGCATGGATCGTGCTATCCTCCAAAAAAAGGATGCCAATCTGGTGGTCCCCTGCCATAACAAACTGTAAACAAAAGGAAGAAACTGTAGCAAAAGAGAGTAAAATCCCATGAGTGGTTGAGCTCCCTGGTCAGCCTCAGTAAGAAGCTGAGATCCCTTATAAAAGAGCCTCCAAAGCTAACTATGAAAATAAAATCGCCACTGATTCTAAAAACAACCACAAAGCATTCTATAGCTATGTCAAGAATCTCAATGGCAACACCCAGATCAGCTCTGAGTTACAGCACAACCGCATGAAAAGTACAGAACCAACTGATATTGCCAACATCCTGGCAGATAGGTTCTGTGCTAACTTTACCATCCTCTCACACCCTAAAGGGCCCATATCTATACAGGAAGAATGCAGAGTCCCTGTAATCACAACTACACAGGTAAAAGCTGCACTCTCTAAAGCCAAAAACACAGCACCCATGGGACTGGACATCTCAAGCTGCGTTTTACACGAACTTCAGAACAAACTGGCTCACCACCTAAGCACCATGTTCAATCATAGCCTCAACATCAGGCTTTGTGCCCACTGAATAGCGCACAACAGTTATCCCACTCCACAAAGGGGGAGCCACCACTGATCCCGGGAACTATCACCCTATTAGCCTGACGAGCCTGGTCTGCAAGGCCATGGAACGTATCATGGAACTCAAAGACACTGGTAACCTCCAAACTCTGGACCCCACCCAGTTCGGGTTTGTGAAAGGCAAATCATGTATCCTTAACCTAATCGACTTCTTTAAGGCAGTCACCAAAGCCGTATATGAGGCTATGGTGGTTCACACTGCCTATCTTGACCTCACCAAGGCTTTTGACAGCATCCCCCATTCTGGAATTATAGCTAAACTCACTAAACTAGGTATAAATCCCTACATCACAAGATGGGTTGCCAACTAGCTCACTGACATAACCCACACTGTAAAAGTTGCAGACTCCAAATCTGACATCAAACCAGTGACAAGTGGAGTACCGCAGGGTTCAGTCCTGGGACCTCTCCTGTTCGGTATCTACTTCTCTGAAGTACAAGCTAACACAGAAGACCTCTGGCTAATGTAGTTCGCAGATGACTGCAAACTAGGAGCCATAGTCGAGTCCCCAAATGAAGTGGACATCCTACAGAAAAGCCTCACCGAGACAGATGCCTGGTGTCAGAGCCATGGCCTCAAGCTCAATACCAAAAAGTGCATGGTCATCCCCTTTGGTAAAAACTCTGTACCCATGAACTACCACATAAGCAACAGTCTACTTAACACCGAATGTATGATGAGACCTTGAGACCCAGGTGGACAGTAGTCTCCTTTGATAATCATATTGCCAGAGTAGTCAGGAAGTCCTTCTGCGTGGCACACCTCATCACAAAAGGGTTCGCACCCAGGAAAGAGAGAGGTCATTGTTCCCCTCTACTCGACACTCAGACCCATTATAGAGTACAATGCCCCTTTTGGAATGTACCACACAAGACATCTGCAGCAGCTCAAAAGGCCACAGAAGTACCTCACAAAGAGGATTACTGGCCTCAAACAGATGCCCTACACGGACCATCTAAAAAAACTCCAGCTTTACTCCGTAGCATATCGCCTACTCCGAGGCGATTTCTGCCTAACATATAAAGCTATGTCAAACCCAGAGCTGTTGGACATGCTACACCTAAAAGAAATCCCAATCCTTCTGAGCTACACACTCTAGGGACCTAAACCTTGTCACCACAATAAACAGGACATGCTGGAAGGATAGATTCCTGTCCCAGAGACTTCCCATTCTCTGGAACAAGCTACCCAGCTATGCTAAGCAAAGTTCCTCATTTGCACTCAAGAAAAATCTTTGAGTGGATGAGAAACAGGAAATATACCCCGGGAATCACTTCTGTGGCTCTGCTCGACAGTGGCACAGGAAAATAACTTTCTTGGGTGGCATAAGCCAGGGAACCTTGTTGCTTAGGCTTACTTAGGCCCTTGGGCTGATAGCCTAGTACCTACCTATGAACCTATTATTAGACTAAATACAATATTATGTAGCACTGAAATGTGTTGACATTACAAGGGTAACAGCTCGTTATTTACTCAAAAAGTAAATGTCAGAGTGGAAAAGTTCAAATAGTGGATAAAGAGGAGGAGGGGAAGAGAAGAAAGTGAACAAAAGTATTTGTTAGAAGTAATAATGAGGGTAGATATGGGAGGCAGGAGAAAAAAGGAGTAAAAGCAACATTACAAGTAAGAGAAACGAAACCGAGGAAAAGAATAAACAGCATGGACAACAAGATTTACTGTGTTTGTGTGTGTGTGATGTAAAAACTACAAAGCAAATCTGCACTGATACCGGCTTGCTGCCCTGCTTGGGGGGTGGGGGGGGCACGTGTGCAAGTGCAGTGGACTGGCTCCAGTAGGAAGGGATGGCAGCATACCTTTCAATATCATAGAACAAGAAATCTGGACAAGGCCATAAATAATAGGGGACAAAGGCCCAAAAATTGGGACAATTTATAAACATTGCACTTACAAACTTACAAAGTTGATAAACAGGTTTTGCATTAGAGTGAAAATCAAATACCGGTCAACTTTCTGACTTCAGTGTTCAATGATTTGTCAGTGATCTGACAGAAAACTGCAATTTTATGAAAAACAGAAAAAAAATCTGGGCTTTCTGCAAAAATCTGTACTGTTGAGAGATATGGATGGAAGCCCTGAACCAACACCCAATCATTTTCATTTGTTTGCCAAAGCCATTGCAGCAGTGTTTTGCAGAGAGGTGGGAAAAGCCTTAAATTTGACTGGTATGTTGTGTGGGTGTGGGTAGCTGTGTTTGTGGAAGGTGGAGGTGTGCCTTTGTAAGTGTGGTGCGAATGTTACGGATTATGAAATGGAGAAATTAAGAGTAAAATTGTGCTCGGTGAAGTCCCTAGCAATTTCATCACTGCTTGATTCAGACATATACATTCCCCTGTGTTTGTCAGTACTATGTTTGAGTGCATTGTTTTGGAGTGTGGTATCACTGCTACAGCTGCTGCTACTCTTTCAATACAAGTATCTGCATTGGAAGTTTTCTCCAGGAGTCTATTGCTGAGAGGATGAGAGACATGCTACAGGTATACAACTAAGAAACTAGATAAAGCAATACTAAGAAAAAGTACTAGGTCACATCAGAGGTTTGGGAGGTCATTGTTAAGAAACTGAGAACTGTTGTAAAATTTTATCATTAAATACCATAAGTCCAGGTTATACTACAAGAGAATAACTATGTAAAGATAACCATGTCAGTAGCCAAAATGAATTACAAGTTGAATATTTTACTGTGTACATTTTTAAAAAAATGGATAGATTGGCCTAAACTCTGGACTGATGAGTTTGCTTTTTTTTTTTTTTTTTTTTTATTCCTGGGAAATGCTATTCAGACGTGAAGAGACATACAAGGGAACAGATTTAGTGGCACACCAGGCTATTTTTTTTAGGTCTATTGCCATGCAAAGCTGACAAAAGAGTTGAATCTAGTAAAGCTAGAAATGTGAGCCCACTGAAGGAGGGGAGATGGGAGGAGTAACCTGGCCAGGAACTGGAACTTGCAAAACTGCTCCTTGTGAAAAGTCTTTAATCTCAGTAATTTGTTGACACTTCTGCAAGTTTCTTTCAGAGAATGTGTAGTACATCAGTAGGAACAACATTTGTAAAACTCAGCGCATACCAGTCAATGACACATGAGCTGCAGCCTCTCAAACTTGGAAGTTTTTTCAAGTGTTCCATTCTAAGTGAATGGAAGTCTAGTCCGACAACAAATGGTAGGGCTATTTGTTCTCAGTCTGTGCATTATGGGACAGATTTAGCTTTCCAAAGGAATCACAATGTCTGCCCCTATGAGGGCAGACAAGAGTAAAAACAAAATAAAATTAGGAATGAGTACTTATTTTGCTGCAGGCAGCTTTGTGAGGTGTAGTAAATCATGGCAAGATAAAAAAATATATGTTTTCTTCATCATTTGCCCGTAGTGGTCCTAAGTGTGCACCACTCAGTGGCAACTGCCAATGTGAACAAAGTCTGTGTACAGACCTGACCGGAGCTGTGCTTCCAAACACTCTTGTACGTCATCAGTTACACCTAGCAAATATGTTTAGGATTCTCTGGCATGTGATAAATCTATAGAATTTTTCCGCCCCCCATAATTTAAGAGGCAAAGCAGTGAAGCTAGGTAAGCCACATTGTATAAAGGGAAATCCGATACCACAACAATGTGTAAAGTTTTATTATAAGAGGTGAGGGAAACAGTGGAACCTGAAAAATTCCAAGATATCTGAAAATACTAATACACTGCATTAACCAATTAGGTAGGTGGTTTATGGACAGCTGTAGGGTAGTATCAAAGGCCCAGAACATGGTTTGCTACAGTGCTTTCTGGAAAGCTCTATTTACTCATATTTTTGTTGAGCTTTTTTTTTTATTTTAAAGTGAGGACAACCCTCTGCAGATAAACAGAAACAAAGCCAATAGAGTTCAGAGAGGCATTAAGACTTTTCAGTGAGATAACTTAAGGTGAATAAAAGTAGTCTTACTTTTGAAGTCTTCCTGGGCTTCATTGCTAAGATTTCACTGATGGAGTCAAAGCAGACTTTTAAATCAAGACTACATCTGTATAATAGCTTCAGAACAATCTGTGAAGAAAAAATAAGGTGAGTGAAACAGTTGCCTGTTTTTAGGGATAATGGGAAGCAGAGCTCTGAGAAATCCAATTGCTGCAGGAACAACCTATACAAGGAGCTGGCAACCAGCAGCTTATGAACATGCCTAAGGTGGCCTGCAAGACTGTTCTGTAGCTGCTTCTTGTGTTGCCTGTGAAACACTTAGTTCATCGAGCAGCTGAGAGTAGAAAAGGTTTAGGTGCATTTAGGACTCCTGAATAAAAGTAAACCTTTCTCAAATGTCAGCCACTTGATAAATGTATCAAATCTAGACAAAATAACTTTTAAGGTTAAGTGAAGTTAGAACACAAACACAATACCTTACTGAGAGATGCTTCGAGGTTTGACTTTAATCCAACAGACTCCACTTGCAAACACTCTGTCAACCAAACCACTCCAAGTCACTGGGTTACAAACAGCCGAATGCACAACTTACTTGAGGGTATCTGGTAGCATTCTTCTTGTTTCTTCTTATATATATATATATATATATATATATATATATATATATATAGATATAGATATATAGATATATACATATATATATATATATATATATATATAAATAAATAAATGTTTGTGTGTGTCTATATATATATATATATATATATATATATATATATATATATATATATATACACACATATATATATATATATATATATATATATATATATATATATATATATATATATATATATATATATATATATAGACAGAGAGAGAGAGAGCGTGCGCACGTACAGGACTCAAGGAAATGGAATGGTATACATTGAAAAAAAACCTCATTTAACTTTCCAAGGGATGAGAAGTAGTAAGCTGACAGAGAAGATCAAATCAACCTTTCCAAGTGGAGGAAATTGAATGAATGCCATCTGTTGATGCTGTATTTGCTGTCAATTAAGACCCGTCTTGGAAGCTTCAACACAAATCAATACTGGAAATGGTTAACTTCTTTACTGATCTGGTCAGAAAAAAAATATTAAAATGAGCAACAGTTATATCTGTGGGGAATAAAACTTTACAGTAGTCACCAGGCCTGTGACATTTTAAGAATGAATGCAACACATCACCTTCTGGTTTGGAGACAGTGTCTGTTTAACAATTAAACTTATCTGCACTTCATGTAACTTTTTTGCTCCACACTGAGGTTGAATTGTGCTGTGCTTGAAAGGATAATTTTGCTCCTTCACAAACGTCTGGGCAGGATGTATTCCTACAACAGTAAGTACTCATTTTCCCTTAGTGAATAAAAATGTTTTAAACTTGCTGGTGACCACCACCAAACAAAAGTATGGATTTGCATGTTAAAGGACAATCCCAGTGTTTAAAATTAGTCAGAGTTAAGCTAACAGAAGTCATGCCCACTTCGACACATTACTTTCATTCCCACCCACAGTGTCATTTTACTTTTAAATATCCTGTAAATCCAGTGTCATTTTACTTTTAAATGTCCTGTAAATCCACAGTTCCAGTCTTGTTTCAGCTCCCAGGATAAACTAATCTTTGGATTTCAGTTCCTCTCCGACTTGCATTGGATTGGGGAACTATGCTCCCAGCTCCAGGCTCATATTTAAAATGAAGAAAGCTTTGCCAGGGAAAAGGGGCATCAGCGTATACCAATTTTTAAATTTTGCATCACTCATATTTCTATAGGTAAACAAGCAGCCTGTTCATAAAAATAGTGCGTCTAATAGTATTCAGAAATCAGCAAATATCAAACTAGAAGTTAAAAAAGGACAGAAGAGCGTGTCTACTAATGCTCCAACCTTCTGTCACACACTTGCGTTCTTTGGAATTACTTGCAGGTCAGAAAATCACCACAACAGGCTAGCATTCAAAAAACAGAATACAGTAAAACATGAAAGAATTATATAATGTCATCTCCAAAAAGATGAGAAATGTACACTCTGATTGGCCAATCAAACCAGTATGCACATTGTAAATCCAAAATAACCTAAGTTACAAGTCCGGCTGCTAAGAAATCATGTAGCCCTGTCATTTTGGAGATGACATTATGTAACAAAACATAAATCAAGCCTGAAAAGCAAGCATCTCCAAAATCAGGTCCATTGTGAAGTCAGTCAAACCTGAAGACAGATCGGTAGCTCCAAAATAAAACGGAACTCAATTAACATCTAAACTTTCCAAAAAGATCTTAATAAAATTCCTCTAGCCTAAAACTTTTGTTTTTACTCTTATAACCACTCTTGATGATTAGACGTCACCGTAGTGGTAGGAATGGTGGGAAAAGTAAAGAATACAGCTCTGTAGAAGTGAGCTGTTAGTGGTGAAATCTTTAACAGAAGTATATCAGTGTGATTTTCAATATCAAAAATGATTACATTTTTGACTGTAGAGCATATAATGGACTGGTTTACAAATCGGGAAAAACGTTGCTAATGTCCATTTATCAGCAGCGGATCAACCAAGAAGATGAAAACGCACAGGAGTGTTTTGCAAGCACGCCTTTCATCTTCTCTGCTCAAGGATTACAGGCACAGCCAAAAGTAGAGGGGGCAAAGGCCTTACATCGCAGCACTATATATATATTAAACTTGCTAAAGCAAAATTAAACTTGTTACTTTACCTGAAGATTAACTCCTGTGAAATTCTGTTTCTTGCATTGATTGTAACTCAGGTGGTTTACCAGAAAATCAACACACACTGTCTATTGCATTGTCTGCATTGCACTACATTATGACCAAGAATTCAACATTAAGTGGGGATCGTCTCCTGCTTATGTTCCAACTTAACTGTAATGTCCAAGTGGAAATAAAGCTGTTGTTAGGATGCTAGTCCTTGAGGAGAACCCTTGTATTATATTCAGAAAGCAGCATAACCTATTTTAAGACCCAAGCTAAGGGAGGAATGGAAAAGGACATTTTTTGCTAATAGGGATGATTGCAAGTAGAGGTACAGAAAACGGGCAAAAAAAAGAGTAGGAATTAACTAGAGAAAATTAACTAAGGAACCAAGGTATTGGAATAAATGACTAAATAGAGAAAGGTAATAAAGTGGGATAAAGCCAAGCAAAAGTTTGAACGGCGTTTTCTTCCTTTCCCTCTCACTAGGTGGATTTTGTTAGTAGGGGGTGGGCATGTATATCGTCAGCAGTAGTCAAGTTTAAAACAAGTGAACTAATGTATATTATACAATGTCTCCTCCTATTGTTTTGGAATATAATTCTCAAAAGTTCAAGACAAAACAGAGGGGCTGTGGCTAACTAGGTCAAAGTGTGGACTATTTTATCT
Organism: Protopterus annectens; assembly: GCF_019279795.1. Classification (NCBI taxonomy): domain Eukaryota; kingdom Metazoa; phylum Chordata; order Ceratodontiformes; family Protopteridae; genus Protopterus; species Protopterus annectens. The sequence continues at coordinate 138,993,080 of NC_056747.1, forward strand.
CAAAAAGTGGAAGAATACAAAGTAAAGCAAACAAAAACCTAAACACAAACATAACACAAAACTGACATCACTGTATAATAGCAATAACCCATGCCTGGGTGTGGGTAATGCTGGATTTACCCACGGTTGGCATGGTTTGGTCACAAGGGCTTCCACTACTGTTTGCCTGACTCAGATGCTTTCTACAGGTAGAAACCATGTCATAAAATTGTTGTAGATGGCCAAGATTCACAATCGGCACAGAATACAATATGAAATGAAAGAAACAAAAAACTGTTTACTAATGGTTTAAAAGCCTTGCATTTCTAATGTGCTTTCTAGAGCAGTAGCAGACAGGTCATAAAATGCATGAACGGCTATTTTTCTCTACAGCTAAAATGCACAGATTAAGCTAATGAGTGGCTCACAGGGAGAGCTGTTTTCAGTACAACGGCAACTTGAGACGGAATTTGGCTAACACCTTTGCAACTTCCTTCAGGCACTCTTCCCCACACACCCCCCCCCCCCCTCAGCCCAAGGTGAGCATGCTCAGAAAGGCAAAGCTGAAATGTAAACAAAGGCTGAATCAGAACAAAAAATCCCTGGGATTGTCCATTTAAAATGCTTTTTAAATTTGTCCAGTGGGGAGAAAAAAAGGTTTCAATCCTGCAAAATTTAAGGATTAACTTCCTCAGAGTGACTGAATTCTGCTAAAAGGTGTGAATTTCATATTGAACTACAGAAGCGATTGACTTGTACTGTTGAGTAGGATGACTATCTTTTTGCTTATGGTTACCAACATGCAATTTTGTTAGCATACAAGCCATAGGAAGAGCAATGGAACAGCGCAGTCTGCCCACCGCCCAGGAGTGCAAACAGAGGCAAGCATGGGCCAAAGATGCATATGGACTGGTTGATAGAAAGGATTAATAAAAAAACAAAACTTCTACTGTTCAATATGCTACTTTGTTTGTTGTTTTTATTAAGTTCTTAGTCTTTATAGTAGTGATAAAAAACAAACAGATTTATGGACTCCGCTGAGGATGCCAAGAAATGAAAGTGGGAATGCACTCAAGTGAAGTACGGACAAATTTATTCAAAATAAGTCCCATGTGTCACTCTCTCTAACAGAGACAATGTTTCTGACTTTATGGATAATGTTTCTCCCTTCATTTGCTGAAAATAAAATCAGAAGGTCAGAGGTAAAAGAAATGACAAATACAATTTAGAGATTAACTTAGGAGAATAATGTTCATTTTAAATTGATGGTGCTTAAATCAGACGCATTGTTTACACTACCACACTTAGACATGCAGATTGACACTGGAAAAAAGTTCAGCATCAATGGCAGCAGCACATACATCTGCTGCACAGCAGGTCACAATGATAGAAAGGGACAGTAACAAAGACGACTGACACAGGAAATTAAAGATGTTCATCATAATTCTGTGCAAAAATAATACAGCAAGAGAATGATGTTTTGGTAAATGGCAATGACAAATGATCTGGAGAAGGAATTAACCCAAAGGAAAAAGGAAAAATAAAACTGCAAAAAGATGTTTTGGACCAACTGTGATCAAGAGTTTTTTATAGAAATGATGTGAACCAGCTCAACAGAATGGATGTTAGTTAAATATGATGACAGCATGTACACAATCGATAAAGGAAAGACAACAAAAGTGCTGATCTAGAACTAACAATTTCTAATTAGGAACAAATGGCTAATAAGGAAAATGTTCCTTCAAATCAGCCATATATAAGAAAGAGAAGTGGAAATAGACACAATCGTGGTGTAGAAGATTGTTGCCGATAATGTCGCTCTCCAAAGCAAAAGGTAAGGTAGCACAAGTAATGCTGCTCAATTTTGATAAGCAAGTGACTTTACTAACCTACTGATATTAAACTAGGGAAGTGGAACATATGATGATGTGGACTATAACATTTTCTTTTATTAATTTGCCTAATACGGAAATTTTGAAACGGGGTTTAAAATTTGAACCTACAATTAATCCACAGTTAAACAAATTAAAGGTGGAAATATTTAGGTGTGTAAGAAAATATATTACACTTTACTTTTAAAAGTAATGTATCAATAAGATAAAAGATTATTCAATTTGTACAAATCATGAATGTTTTAGACCACTTGTAAAAATTGAAACCGTTTATTCTTGTTATATATAGAAATTTTAATACACATTACAAACTAGATTTCTATAATTTATGTACAAGTGTGATTTGATTACCCCACAGTCTTCACCTTTATTCTAGAAGATGGGAAAGAAAGTTGGGAGTTCAACAGTCTGATGCACTCAAATAGTAGAGGCAGATGCTCCTGCTTCAGAAAAATGAAGTTAAATCCAGGACTTTCTCAATAGACGCAGAACATGGGTCAGGATTAGACTCTGTACCTTAACAAGTGGCTAAAATTTTCTAAATAGGTGTCAAATTTCCTTGTTGAAGGTTTGTGGTAGGACAGAAAGATGCGTTGAAGTGAGAGACTAATGCCTGGCAATCATGGGAACTGAAGAAGCTGTACAGTGAGCTTCAGATTCTGAAGATTCGGATGAACTAGTCCCTCCAGGTGGGACAATAGGTCTGGAACTGGGTCCAGCATCCAAGGTCTCCTAATTAGATGAGGCCAAAGGAAGGAAAACCAGACTTGTTGAGGCCAGAATGGGGTGATGAGTATTATTCTGTTCAACGTGTTTGCTTTCTTTAGAAACTGGAATACAAGAAGAATTGAGGGAAAGGCATGCAATAGACTGGGGGGCAATCATGAATGACAGCATCTCTCTGTCACTCCCCTGGAAGGGGAATTGGCACAAAGTAACTGCTGCACTTGTTGTTCAGGGGGGAAAGCAAATAGATTGCAGCAGGTTTGGTCTCAATGGCGAAAAATCTTTCCTGCCACCAACAGATTGGGAGACCATTCGTGAAGCATGAGGATGGTCCTGCTCAATTTGTCTGAAATTATGCTGGAACTCTCCAGAATGTGCACTGCTAAAAGAAAGCAGACGGAAGAAATTGCCCATTGCCATACTCAGACTCTCAGTCATTCTTGACAGAGGGTAAGACCTGGTTCCCCTTTGCTTGTTGATGTACCAAACTACTGACAGTCTTGTTTGAATCGCAATTATTCCAAAGAGGAGGGTTGCTTGAAAATCCTACAATGCTAAGAACACTGCCCCTTATCTCTAGAACACTGACATGCAAACTGGCCTCTAGCTGGGACAAAGTGCCTTGGATGGTCTTTCCCAGATAATGCCCCCCCCCCAACTCCATTTGGGAGGCGACCATGATCACTATAGCTTGAGGTTGTTGGGGGGACAAAGGGCCAACCTGATAAAATTTCATTGGAATGGGGACACCAAATCAGATCTTCCTTGCAACAATTGGTGATCATAACCAAACGGGACATTGGTTGATTCAATAAAGACCATTGAGACGCCAGGAGCCATTGAAGAGTTTGCATGTGATATCTCACAAGGGAAACTAGGGTGATATAGGCTGCCATTGAGCCAAGAGTTTGAAGACATCGCCTTGCTGTCACCTTCTTGCTATGAATGATCTTGCTGACTTGCAATCTTACCCTTTGAAGTCTTTCTAAGGGAAGAGATGCAACGCAAGTGACTGTGTTGAGCATTGCACCAATGAACAACTGTTGGGCTGTTTCTAAATGGGACTTTTGTAATTTACAGTGATACCAAAGTTGGAACAAAGGAGAAGAGTATAGTCTTTTGCCTCTAAAAGTAGCTGCCTGGTGGGAGCGGTAAGGACCCAGTCGTCTAGATATGGAAACACCCGGAACCCTACCAGTCTGAGGTGAGCTGCTAACACTTACATGCATTTGGTGAATACCCCGGCTGCTGTGTTGGGACCAAAGGACAGTGCCCTGAACTGATGACTTGCTCCCAGCTGGAAGCACAGAAATCTTCTGGATCGCTTGTCCATTTTTATATAGTAATACGCATCCTGACTGTCTAATGAGCACATCCAATAGTCTTTTTCCACTAACGGAACTATAGACTGAACTGTGATCATCCGAAATTTGGTTGGTCAAACTGATTTGTTTATAAGACGGAGATCCAGGATTGGTCTTCCAGTCACCTGTCTTCTTTGGCACTGAAGAATCTTGAGTAAGTTCCGGATTCTATCTGGTCTGGCAGGACTGCTTGGATGACTCTTGAGCAGTTTTTGAATTTCTAAGACTGCTGCACCCCTGTGACTGGGTGGAACATCTGGGATTCTTCTTAATGTCTTTGGTTGTTCTGAAAAGGTGATGATGTAACCTTTGATTATAATCTCCTACACCCAATTGTCTGTTGTTATCCTTAACCAGACAGATTGGTGCAGGGATATTCACCCCCCCCCCCCAACGGCCTCCAGGAGGATGGCAATCAGGCCTCCCTTCAGGAATACTGATAGGAGTTCAAGGAAAGAATTCCTGGAACCCTGACTCTGCCGTCCACCTCTGCATCTTGCACAGCGGCTTCCATTATTACTTCCCCCTCTGCCCCGGGGAAAGTCGCTGTCGCACAAGCCCTAGAGAGCCTCTTGGGACTTCTTGAACCATAGCCTTCCATTTCCCTGTTTCCTAGAATAAGGCCATTGAGGAGTAGAAAAGCATATACCCACGGCAGAGTGCATCTTTCTATCTTTCTCACATCTGTCTAGTGTCTAACTCTGGGACCAAACGGAGATGTTTTGTCAAACGCAGCATTGACCAAAAAGACTTAAATGGCTCTGCGAATCACATAAGTGCATCCAGATATGTCACCTAATGGCTATGCCTGAACCCGCTGCTCTTCGTCCCTTCGACAGAATGTGTAATTAGCCTCATTGACAAGTTGGAAATGGATTCTAGGGTGGCGAGATGAGAAGCTACCTTGTCTCAAACTCCTTCAGTTACTGCTCCTGCGACAGTATCCGATAGCTCTTATCACATCTCGTTGAAGTCTTGTAAAATGTGCCATGTAATTCAAGGACCTGAGGGAGAAAGACTATGAAGCTTACATATGCTTCACAAATATATCCACTGTCCTAGACTCATTATTTGAAGGATGAACAGTAGGACTTCCCCCAGCAAGTTCCTTCTTGGTGGCTGCCGCTTTCCCCAGGGCATCTACAGGTATTCCCTTGGCCCAGTGCTGCTGATCCTGAGGAGCTGAAAGAATGCAGTCTAGTCTCTTAGGAATAGGCTCGATAGTGTCAGGCAACTTCCAGGCCTGCTGAGCAATCAATTTAACGAGATCGTCAGCAGGTGAAAAGATCCAAGAGGTAGAAAGTTGGGCACAAAATAGCCTTGAAGTATACCAATTCCTCTGAAGAAGGTTGGAAGTCCAGCCACCCTCTGTTTAAGGATTTCTAGGATGTCCCAGAAGGAAACATCTTCAGGCGGCGAATTACGGGACCTTCCTCTTCATCAAAATCAGTATCTTCAGAGTAAGACTCGTCAAGGGAGTCCAAATGCTTCCTCTTGCACTTTCTCTTCAAAGGTACCTCTTCGGTGGGATGATCCAGAGAGGTATCTGAAGAGGACATAACCATCATGATTAACTCCAGAGTCTTTTGTGCCTGCTGTCCAGGGGAAGAGACTGGGGGAAGCTCCAGTAAAGGTGAAGAACAAGATGTTTTGGCTGACAAGGAAGGCATAGACTGTTTGCCCACAAAGGCAAAGGGTCCTTTCCAAGGCCTGAAAGGCAGGCCTCCCCCCATAGAAGGATGGGAGCCTGGAACAGAAAAACTCCTTCAGAACCGTGGTCCCACCTGCACAGAGGAGGACACCAACAAAGCCAGAGAAGAGCTTACATGTGCTGAAGCACTGAGAGGCATGGCCGGATCTGAACAACCCAGAGTGGAACCCTGCCCCCCTCAGAACAAGTAACAAAGCTTTGACCACAGAAGGTCTCCAGAGCCAACAGACTCAAAGAGCTCAAGGCAACTATCAGTGCCAGAGAAGTAGCTCTGACTGGCACCTAAACAGTCGAAGCAAGAAAAGTCTGTACCGGGGACTCTGAAGGCTCAGCTGGAATAGGAGGAACAACAAAGGCTGGAGTGGAAATTGGCAAGGTTCCAGAGCTGTGAATACTAGGAACCATAGAAGAAGGTAATCCCCCTCACCACAAGGAGCTGATCCACTAATCTCATATCACATTCTATTAGGGTCTTGATAAATCAAATGAAGCAAACCGATGGAGACCTGGGGGAATGTCTTTCCAAAAAGGGAAACTTGGAGGATGGTCCCAAAAGGGGTCCACAGAAGGTGAATACCTCATTCATGGCCTGTCCTTGAAGGAAAACTCCTCTTGTTCTAAGGGAGACAGTACTGAGGGTTTAGAAGGCACCAAAGAGGGAAGTCCAAAACAGTAATCCGCGCCAATGTAGTCTGTGGACATAGCGGTACCGATAACACAGAAGACTCAATTACTTGTCTCGCCAGTTCCGAGGGAACTACTGGAACAATGGAAACTTTGATAGGTGGTTCCAAATAAACTGTCAGAACTGAGCAGCTCATCCTCTTGGACTTTTCACACTTGCTAGAGGAGGAAGAGAAAGGAGAACCGATATCAGTTTTGGATCCAGATAAGGCCTCATCAAATTCAGATTTTAGTCTATTTGTTCTTATGGTGTACTAGAGCCCAGTGACGAATGGCAGTTTTCTTGTAAATGTACTGCCCCCGAACAGTAGACACGGAGAGTGGATCCATCTAAATTTGGAGGCTTCCTGTCACACTTCTGCCATCTTCTGAAGCCAGAAGTTCATTTAGGCTTTTCTGCCATCCCACAAATCTCACACACACACACAGGCAACACACACAGGCAACACACACAGGCAACACACAGGCAACACACACACACACACACACACGCAACACACACACAGGCAACACACACACAGGCAACACACACACAGGCAACACACACACAGGCAACACACACACACACACACACACACACACACAGGCAACACACACACACACACACACACACACACACACACACACACACACACACACACACACACACACACACACACAGGCAACACACACACACACACACACAGGCACACACACACACACACACACAGGCAACACACACACACACACACAGGCAACACACACACACACACACAGGCAACACACAAACACACACACAGGCAACACACACACAGGCAACACACAAACACACACACAGGCAACACACACACACACACAGGCAACACACACACACACAGGCAACACACACACACACAGGCAACACACACACACACAGGCAACACACACACACACAGGCAACGTTCAGAGAGCTAGAAAAGGGTTTATTCTTGGTTTGTAGAGAATACCAAGGAAAGGTCGTACCAACAATGGTACTTAAGACATACCTCTCAAAGTAAAGAAAATTACAAGCAATGGTACATTAGATTTACCAAAATGGTCGGAAATTAAAAAGAACGACAGATACAATGAAGAGCAGGTAGGTGAACAAACAATAAGTTTTAAGAGAAAAGCTGTAAAGAACTTACAGTTTTTATAAATATATTGCTGTTGCTCGAGAGCTCATGAGAGAATGCATCTGGCATTATGAAGCGGCAAATGAGATCTGAGGTAATCTTGTGAGGAGCATTATGGGAAGAGCTTAACTTGAGTGTTTTTTGGAAGGCACGAGCTGGAGTAACGGCAGTCTCTGTTCTGAGGTTCGGAACCGAACCCACACTCTAGGATCAAGTGAAGAGTGACAACATCAGATCTAATACTAAACACCACAACTACTAAAACCTAACTGGCACACTGCTTAATGATGACTGTAATCATAAGCTGATGTTCACAGTTTGGAATAACATATCTCTACCTTCCACAGTCAAAGAAACTGGATCATATTAACAACTGATATTAAATATGTACTACATAATATGAACAGACCCATATTAAAATCAAACTGGGTCACTTGATCAGGCTGTTCGAATTTAGTTCATCTCTTCACGACATCACTAGTAAGGTCATTCCATCTACAAGCACTTCACTCCTATGGATAGTAACCACTGCAAGAAGCTATGGAAGAACAAGGACACAAGGAATTAAGCAACACACTATCCTTATGAAACTACTGGCAACTCAAATGCCAGCAAACAAATACGCCAAGATAAAGAGAAATGTTTCTTGCATATTTATACTCTAATACAAATAACCCTTCCGCTTTCTATAAAACTTTTAAAAACTGATTGCAGCTGCAAAGTCCATACCAACAACCCCTAATACGAGGCATGCGATCAAGACGGTGACACCAAAAACCATTTCAAATCCCTGAAATTCTTATTCAAGTAACAACCCTCTCCCCTTACACTTCCACTGGTGACCATCTCCCCTTACACTTCCACTGGTGACCATCTCTAGCACCATTAACTAATTCAGATTCACTCCCATTATTTTTATTTATTCAGTAAAGCTTTTACTGGATAAGAAGACTTGTCAGCTGACCCTTTTCAGTCACAACCCAGGTCCACAGTTGAGCTCAATTAGAGAATGAAACCTATAGAAGCGTATGTCGTATAAAACAAAGAAAATTACAGTACTGCACGCAGACACACAAGCAAATACGGAATCTTTTTTTGGAAAAAGAATTAGTGCAACATATAGCAAACAGTGACCCTCCAGTGGCAATACAAAGGAGGCTGGCTTGTTTAGGCATAATTATGCCAACTACACAATAACGCAGTCTTCACAAATGCAACTTGGGAGAAGTGTTTAATTACATGCTACACTAATTCAGATTAAATAATTGCATATTTAAATAATTGTTTTAGTAGCTTTTTTGATAGGGGAGAACTTAACAAGTTCTTAAAAGATGTACAATGAAAAGATTGTACAAATGCTAGCCTGTGTTACAAAAACACTTAAAAGCACATTCTTAAAGATGCTCCATTTTAGATTTGAATACGCAAAGTTCCTTTAGTGACCCAGTATCACCAGGGAGATGGGCTCCAGGTGGCTGAGATGAGTCTGCAGAAGGCTTACTCACCTACAGTTGTCTTGAACAGATGTCTAGCTAAGATAACACTGTCATCCTGGGGAGCTCTTACACTATAATTTCACTCCCAAACTGAGAATTTGTCAGGGGGAGGGGAGGGGAACTCACCTAAACTTATCAGTTTGAATCAAAGTATGCTAATAGAAAACATAGCTCTGGACAGGAAGCCGAATGCAGTCTTTTGAAAGTTCACAAGGATGACCTTGGTTACCAGCAAACAATACGAATGTGCAGACCTTGAATTGCCCATTTTTTTTTAGTATTATTGAATGGTGTAAATTTTGGTATCAGCACATTTCTGGTAATACTTTTGCGTCCAAAAGGGGCTAGCAAGTGGGTGGTTTCAGCAGAGTAAGACTGACTCAAGAAAACTACCTACAACTCTAAGCTATGTACACACACATGAATTGGTTCAGAAATACCCACATTTATGGGAATATGATAAAATGAAGTATTCAGGAGTATGGATTAAAAAGGATTATGTTATGGCAGCTAAGGAAATATGGGAAGAGACTAAACAAAAGAGAATACAAAAACAGATAAATTGGAAACTCTCTCATAGATAGTGAGATAGAAGCAGTGAAAATATTTTATAGTCCCTTTAGTGTTGTATACAGTCAGATATTTTTCTATCAAACAGATGGAAGTTGACAATAACAGAGTTCAAGGAATTTATCTGGAAGGGAAAAGGGGCAAAGACCAAGGGAGATAAATTGGAGTCTTCCAATAGAACAAGGTGGTTTAGGGATTACCCGACTTGAATGGATATTTTACAGCTACAGTTAAGGCTCACATACACAACACTAACAGAAAGCTATAATTCAATGTGGAAAGGGATGATGATGAAGCGCGGGGGAGGTTTCAAGAAATAAGTTGAGCCTGACATTTTGGATAGAGATCCTCAAGGAAAATAACCATACAGAACATTATATGTATAAAGTAGCAGAAAGTACTCCAAGAACTAGGCCAACATGACAATGGAGAAAGGAAATTTTGTCGATGGTGGGGGGTTATTGAGAACAGGCAAGAGGGGGCTGAAATTTACTGGCGTAAACTAACAAATGACTAAGTATTGAGAGCAAAGACCTAGAGAGAGGAAGGTAACAAGAATGAGAAGTGGCCAAGAAAACATTTGGACTGCAGACTAGAGACGGCGTTCCCCAGCAGGGATGGATATCAGAGTATAGGAAAAGAGAAAGGGATAGGGAATCCTAAACAAAAGACCTGCTCTAGTAGAGTTTTTAGTTTAATCTAGTACAGAAGTTGCTGTTAAAAAAAATGAATTAGTAGGGCATATAAAATATTGCACAATTACTACAGGAACTAGTCAGAGGACATCAGAAAAGACTGGGAAGAGACTGGATAAGCAAGTCACAAGAAAACAATGGGAGGCCATCTGTATGGCTCCCACGTATGCAGCAATGCATAAATGACTAAGGATTTTTGCTTGGAAGTGTTTGCATGGATATTTTTATACCCCAAGCAGATTCCAAATCATTTTTCCTCAGGTAAACTGCAAATGTTGGAGGTGTGATGGGGAAGAAAGAGGCAACTGGGAAAGTACAGTTGTGTACACTTACCATAAATGTAGATGTTAGAGTGTCTTCACTGTTGCAGTCATGACTGTAGGGTTCTCCCCTGCCAGCAGGCAGTCCTCGGTCGGCCAGAATCCCAAAGTCTGGGTCCGGCGTCGGCTGTTCAGCCATGCTCCCTGACATCAGAGCGCCAGGAGTACAAAGCTGACAGCAGACGCCATGTTCTCCAGTTTTTCTTGCCCCAGATGTCAGGAGTCCCAAAATGAGTAAGGTCCCATACCCTTTGCAAATACACCTCAGAAGAATGGTGAAAAAAGGAACCACACAAAAGAAAAAATAAGAGGGGACAGGAGGGAGGGAAACCCAGACTGCAACAGTAAAGACACTTGAACATCTACATTTATGGTAAGTGTACACAACTGTACTATGTTCATGTTTCACTGTTGCAGTCATGACTGTAGGGTAGAATCCCAAAGCAGAATGAAAGGGAGGTGGTCATAAAGTAGAGGGGGCAGCTAAAAGGCCCTGCAAGACTGCAGAAGCAAAGCCTGCCCTAGACTTAGAGTAGAGAGGTAGATTGTAGTGCTTTGAAAAAGTATGCACTGAACTCCAAGTTGCAGCTTCCAAAATGTCTTTGGTAGGAACTCCCCTGAGGAAGGCAGCTGAAGTGGCAGTAGCTCTAGTGGAGTGAGTCCTTATACTCCCTGGGATTTGCCTTCCATGGTGTGAATAGCAAACTCTGATTCCATGAGCAATCCATTTAGAAATAGTCTGTTTTGAAATGGCTTTACCTTGGGAACTTGAAGCATAAGAAACAATTGCTCTGATTTCCTGATGTCCTTGGTTCTGTCCAGGTAAAAACGTAGTTGTCTGTGTACATCCAAGGAATGTAAGATCCTTTCCCCTTTATTTTGAGGAGTGGGGAAAAAAGTTGGCAAGTGAATAGTTTTGATTTAAAGCCACTTTGGAAACCACCTTAGGCATGAAAGTAGGATTAGTCCTTAAAGACACCCTGTCTTGATGAAAAATAATATAAGGTTCCACAGCCAAAAGAGCTTGCAACTCTGAAACTCTCCTGGCAGAGGTCAGAGCTAACAGGATGGCTGTCTTCCAAGATAAAAACTTGATGTCAGATGTGGCAGCAGGCTCAAAAGGAGGTAAGGTGAGCTTTTCCAAAACATAGTTGAGATCCCAAGCAGGAATGGGAGGAGATCTAGGGGCCTTAAGTTCTTAGCTCCTCTGAGAAACTGTCTCATGAGCTGGTGGGAAAAGATTGGAGGGTCTGTATTATAATGAGCAGAAATAGCAGAGGCATGTATCTTAATGGAAGAGAAAGAGAGACCCTTATGTAAGAGGTCTGTCAGGTAAAGTAAAATCAAAGGAATGTTAGGAAGAAGAGGATCAGAATCCTGAGCCTGCATCCAGGAACAAAATCTTTTCCATTTTCCTGCATAAGATTTTCTAGTGCTAGGATGTCTGGCTTCTAAAATGACATCCATAACCTGCTTGGGTAGGAGAGAATGAATCAAAGACCCTGGATTAACCAGGCCACCAGGCTGAGAGTTCTGACATTGGAGTGTAGAACCTGACCCTGGTGTTGGGACAGAAGGTTCGGAGTCTGTGGTAAAACCCAAGGGGGCTCCAGACAAAGGTTTTTCAGTGTTGGGTACCAAAACTGTCGAGGCCAATTTGGGGCCAGCAAGATTATCATCTTGGGCTTGTCCTGTTTGATCTTTAATAATACCCGTGGAAGAAGAGGATGAGGCGGAAAGGCATATCCCGAGAGGTTTCTCCAACTGAATGATAGTGCATCCACTTTCCAAGCTTGTTCGTGGAAAGTCCTGGTGCAAAAAATCTGTAGTTGATGATTGAGGTGGGATGCAAAGAGGTCTATGTGAGGACATCCCCAGACTGCTGTTATCATCTTGAATATTTCGGTGTCCAGCATCCATTCGTGTGGGTCCGAAAGGTTTCTGCTCAGACTGTCTTGCCAGGAAGTTTTGCTTCCCTGGTAGAAACTGAGCTTGAAGGTCCAGATTGCATGCTAGAGCTGTGTTCCACAGATTCATGGCTAGTCTGCAAAGGGGGTAGGAATGAGATCCCCCTTGCCTGTTTATGGACCACATAACTGTGGTGTTGTCTGTCCGTATCAGTAGTTGTCCTGGTTGTAGAAGATTTCTGAGGGCCAATAGAGCTTTCTGAACGGCTAACATTTCCTTTAAATTGATATGCAGGTGCTTCTGATCCTTTGTCCAAAGGCCCTGCAGACAGTTGCCCTGAAAATGGGCACCCCATGCATAATCTGAGGCGTCCGTGGTTAGTATCAGAGTGGCAGGAGGCAGACAGAAGGGTTTTCCTTTGTTTAGAGTACATGCCTTGGACCACCAAAGGAATTCCTTTTGAAAACCAGGCAGGACGGAGATCAGTATGTCTAAACTGTGGCAATGCTGAGACCATACACCTTTTAGGTACCACTGTATTTTCCTCATATGTAGTCTTGCATATGGTACGAGAAGGATGCAGGAGGCCATGTAACCCAAAGCCTGCAGGAATCTCCTTGCAGATAGCGGAGTTAAAGTTGCCAAGGTTTTGAAAGTTGAAGCCAGCTGTAACTTTTTCGTATGTCAGAAATGCCATCTGGGTTGTTGTGTTTAGAGAAGCGCCCAGAAAAATTATCTGTTGTGAGGGTGTCAAATTTGACTTTTTTATGTTTACAGTGAATCCCAGGAACTTGAGAAGATTATGAACAAACTGTAGATGCTGGAGTAAGACATCCTTGCTGTCTGCCTGAATAAGACAGTCGTCCAGATAAGGGTAAATTTGAATTCCCTTGAGTCTGCAATAAGCTACTACTGGAGCCAGGCATTTGGTGAAGACCCTGGGTGCAGTAGACAATCCAAAGGGCAGTGCAGAGAATTGAAAGTGCCTCGATCCGGCCTTGAACCTGAGGTATTTTCTGCGTTCCTGCCTAATGGGAATGTGTAAATATGCCTCCTTTAAATCCAAAGTTACCATCCATGCATTTTTGGTCAGCATTGGAAGTAGCTGCTGTAGAATAAGCATCTTGAATTTTGGTATCTCTAGAAAAGTGTTCAAGACTGACAGATCCAGAATGGGTCTCCATGAATTTTGCTTCCTGGGGACTAGAAAGAGCCTTGAGTAAAAACCTTGTCCCATCTCTGAAAGTGGAACTAGTTCTATGGCTTTCATAGCAAAGAGAGCTTCCACCTGGTTTAAGGCCTCTGTCCATTGATGTTTTGGAAGATCTGGCCATCCGCTTGGCCTTGGTAGGGTATGAAAATGGAATTTGTAACCTCTTGAAACCACATCCAGAACCCACTTGTCTTGGGTTATACGAGTCCAATTTAGGTGAAAAAGAGAAAGTTTTCCTCCGAGAGGGGTTTCCAGGCAAGAAGTTCCTGCAGCCCAACAGAGGGAGTCATTGAGTCTGCTTCCTATGAGCTTGCGACCTGTCCTCTCCTCCCCTAAAGGTGGAAGCAGTCCACTGTCTTGGTCTATGAGAGGCTTGTGTTTGAGGCCTTCCTCGGGAGCGTCTGTATCTACCCCTCTGAGGCCTGTCTGAATTGGGAAAAGACCAATTTTTTGTAGGCCAATTCCTACTAAATCTGGGTGGCTGTACTTGTAAGAAATCTTTAACTGTTTGCATGGATTTTGTCTTGTCCTCCATCTTTTTAATCACCTCTTCAGCTTTAGATCCAAACAAAACATTATGCTGAACAGGAGCAGCCAATAATTTAGCTTTTACTTGATCTGGCAAATTTTGTTCCTTTAACCATGCATGCCTTCTAATTACTGTGCCAGAGGCAGCAGCCCTACAAGAAGCCTCCAAGGCATCAAATCCACAGTGTAAACCATGCTTCCCAACTTGTTCAGTGGCATGCATTAAGTCATGTAATTCCTTATCATCTGCACAGGCGGAAATGGAAGTTAGCTTTTGTTTTAAAACAGACAGGGGAAATTGCTGGTATTTCAGCATATGAAACTGACAGTTTAAAGCCCTAATAGATAAAGTTGCAGAAGTGTACACTTTTTTGCCCCATCTTTCTAAAGATCTGGAATCCTTCTCAGTGGGAATGGGGTTTTTAGCAGAAGCGGCCTTAACGCCCTTAGGACCCTGAGAAATGGTTTCAGGGTCAGCAGTAGGGTTCTTGTATAAAAACTGGTGGGAATCAGGAACCCTGTAATATCTGTCAGGCTTAACAGGAGCTGGAGGAAAAGAGTCAGGAGTTAAGTTAGCCTCCGAAAAAGCATCATCCACAATATCCGAAATAGGAGGAATAGCCAGGGGGTCTATGTTGGGGAAGAAGAAGAAAATCCCTTAGTCTTTTCTTAGATTCCGAATACTCCTGTCCTTCCCAGTGGAAATGTTCCCTCATTTCATGCAAAGTTTCCCCAAAAGAGAAATCCTCAGGGGGAGAAGCTGAAGGAATGGATTCCTCAGCATCTGAATCCTCATAAGGCGGGAAAGAATATTCCTGGTCAGAAGAAACTGAAGAAACAGAAGCCCAATCAGAGGAGTCATAATAAACTTCCTGCCTTGGCCTTTTATCTGGAGGGGGATGTGAACACAATCATAGTAAGTTAGTCCTCCGCCATCTTAAGTAACCATTTCTGTGACTTGGGAGCCGGATCATTAGAGGCCTGGGTTGCAGTCTTTGATTTGGAAGGAGTCTTTGCCTTTATCTTTGGCTTTGCCTTTATTAGAAGCTGAGTAGGCCTGAAAACCCCTTCGGAAGCCGGTACCTGCACAGCGGCTCCGGACCCATCTGAAGGAGCATTGTCCAAAGGTCCTGCAACAGAAATATTCAAAGGCCTAGTTTGCTCCTCGTGGGAGTCTGTTTCGGCCATCGGCTCCAAAATGGCCGACGACAGGGGCTGCAAAAGCGCCTCACTGATGACGGCCGAACCTGAAGCTGGCTCTGCTTGTACGATATAGTCTGATTTGGACCTCTGAGGCCTGTCTTTGTCCTTGCGTCGTTTGTGAACTTCGGTAGCCGGAACCGTATCGGACGACATTTTATAATTAAAACGCTTACCGAAGTAATGAAATGCAAAATCGTATCTTCGTTTAATTGTACGTTGATTGAATCTAGCACAAAACCGACAACTAGCTACGTCGTGGTCAGGGCCTAAGCAAGGAATACATTAAGAATGAAAATCCTTATGAGGTATTTGTTTCTCACATGAAATACAATTATTAACTTTTTCTGACAGTGGACTGGAGCAAGAAAAAAGTTTCCCCAACGGGGTACTTAGCTTTGAGTAGGAGAAGAAAGTCTTCGGACTGAAGTTTGTTCAGAAAAAATTGTCAGGAGTCAGCCGACTGGCATTTGCGAACTGCTATCACCGCACGGCAAGAAAGACTGGAGAACATAGTGTCGGCTGTCAGCTTTGTACTCCTGGCGCTCTGACGTCAGGGAGCATGGCTGAACAGCAGACGCCGGACCCAGACTTTGGGATTCTGGCCGACCAAGGACTGCCTGCCGGCAGGGGAGAACCCTACAGTCATGACTGCAACAGTGAAACACGATGAACATCACTGCAGCAGACGCCATCAGTTTTTCTTGCCCCAGATGTCAGGTGCCCCCCAAAATGGGGAGCTAAATATATATATATATATATATATATATATATATATATATATATATATATATATAAAGATAGATAGATATATATAGAGATAGAGATAGAGATATAGATATATAGATATATATATATATATATATATATATATATAAATAAAATGAAAAACACAAACCATATACCTCCAAACAAAAGCAAATACACCAAAAAGGCTTTTAAAGATAGTAACAGAAATGAGAGGTATAGTTAGAGAAAAAACAGGGGGCTGAAGGGAGGGTAACCAGGACTGCAACAGTGAATACACTCGAACATCTATATTTATGGTAAGTGTACACAACTGTACTATTTTTTTAGTGTTTCACTCTTGCAGTCATTACATTTGGGTAGAATCCCAAAGCTATGGTTGGGAGGATGGAGTCATACAGCATTAGGAGCAGCTAGAAGGCCCTGCAGGTCAGCAGTGGCAAAGCCTGCTCTGGATCTAGAGAAGAGAGGTAGATGGTAATGTTTGGTGAACGCATGAACTGAGCTCCAGGTAGCACCTTCTAGAATGTCTCTGGTAGGAACCCCTCTGAGAAAAGCTGCAAAAGTAGATGTAGCCCTGATGGAATGGGATCTGATCCCCTTGGGGACAGGTTTACCATGGTGCATGTAGCAGAAACGAATACAATGGCTTATCCATTTTGAAATAGTCTGCTTTGAAATAGCCTTTCCCTCTGCCCCTGCAGCAAATGCCACTAGCAATTGTTCAGATTTTCTTAGAGATTTTGTCCTGTTTAATAGAAACTTAGTTGTCTGTGTACATCCAATGAATGCAGAATCCGCTCACCCTTGTTCTGTGGATTTGGGAAGAAAGTTGGCGGATGAATGGTCTGATTAAGGGCAACACTAGATACCACTTTAGGCATAAAGGATGGAATGGTCCTGAGTGCCACCCTGTCCGGGTTAAAAAAAAAAAAAAAAAAAAAAAAAGCTCCACTGCTATAAGAGCCTGTAGTTCTGAAATCCTTCTAGCTGAAGTGACTGCTAAAAGAAAAGCTGTTTTCCAAGAGAGAAATTTTTGGTCTGCAGTAGCAGCTGGCTCAAAAGGAGGTAGAGTGAGTTTTTCAAAAACAAAATTGAGGTCCCATGCAGGAGTTGGTGTTCGCCTGGGAGGTCTTAAATGTTTGGCCCCTCTGAGGTACTGCTTTAGCAGTGGATGAGAAAAGAAGAGAGGGTGTTGTAATGAGCTGAAAAGGCAGAGGCATGGATTTTTATGGAAGAAAAAGATAGGCCCTTGTGAAGCATCTCAGTTAAATATTGCAAAATCTGAGGAATATTGGGCATTGCTGTGCTTATTCCTTGCGCTTGGTTCCAGGCACAGACTATTTTCCATTTGTCAGCATAAGATTTTCTAGTACTAGGCCTTCTAGCCTCCAAAATGACATCCATCACAGGTTTGCTGAGAGATGTAACTGGTGAAATTAGTTGATTAGCCATGCTGCAAGATTCAGAGTTTGGAGCCAAGTGTGCAGAATTTGATAGTTCTGCTGAGACAGTAAGTAAGGTGTCTGAGGCAGGTACCACGGAGGAAGGTGCGACATATTGCGTAGGAGTGGGTACCAGAGTTGGCGAGGCCAGTCTGGAGCAATCAGAATCATTTTTGGTTTTTCCTGTCTGACTTTCAGTAAGACCTTGGTGAGTAGAGGCAGAGGGGGAAAGGCATAGACTGATAGATTTTTCCAGCTGAAGGATAGAGCATCTATTTTCCAAGCTTTTTTGTGATTAATTCTTGTGCAGAATTTGTCCAACTGATAGTTTTGGGGGTAGGCAAAAAGATTTATGTCTGGGCTCCCCCATTCGTGTGTCAACATGCTGAAGATTTGTGGATCCAGTTTCCATTTGTGTGGGTCCATAAGATTTCTGCTTAGTTCGTCTGCCAGAGTATTTTGCTTTCCTGGCAGGAATTGAGCTTGTAGCTGTATTTAATAAGTCAAGGCCGTGTTCCACAATGCCATGGTTAGTCTGCAAAGGGGGTAGGAATGGGTACCCCCCTGCTTGTTTATGTACCACATGACTGTGGTGTTGTCGGTCTTTATCAGTAGTTGTCCTGGATGAAGATGGTCCTTGAAGGCTGTCAGAGCATTCTGCACAGCTAGCATCTCTTTCTGGTTGATATGTAGGTGCACTTGATTTGGGCTCCACTGGCCCTGAATGCATCTCCCTGCCAGATGCGCCCCCCCCCCCCCCCCCCCCCAAGCATAATCTGATGTGTCTGTAGTCAGGGTTTGGGCGGCAGGGGGTGGAATGAATGACAGTCCCTTGCTTGGTAGCAGGCCTCTGCCCACCACAGGAACTCTAGCTGCAGGCAAGGAATGATAGGAATCATTGTTTCCAGGCTGTGACAATGTTGACTCCATAAGCTTTTTAGGTACCATTGAAGTTTCCTCATATGCAGTCTTGCATACAGAATTATTAGAATGCAGGAAGCCATGAACCCCAAGGCCTGCAGAATTTGTCTTGCAGATAGCTGGGTTTTTGTGGCCACCTGCTTGAAGTAAGTCATCAATTGAATTTATTTTTCTGGCGTAAGGTAAGTCACCTGGGCAGTTGCATTCAAGCTTGCACCCAGGAATGTAATTTGAGAGGGTACCAGTTGTGATTTCTTTTCGTTTATGGTGTACCCTAGACAAGTTAGAAGTCTTTTTACAAACGCCAGATGTTTTAGAAGAGTGTCCTGGTTTTCTGCCTGAATTAGACAATCGTCCAGGTATGGATAAATTTGAATATTTCTTTGCCTGCAAAATGCAATTACTGGTGCCAGGCACTTTGTGAAGACCCTGGGCGCAGTAGATAAGCCAAAGGGCAGTGCAGAGAACTGGTAATGCAAATAGCCTGCTTTGAAGCGGAGGTATCTTCTGCAAGATTCCCTGATTGGGATATGCAGGTAAGCCTCTTAAGTCTAGAGTTACCAACTGGGCATCCTTGCCTAGCATAGGTAGTAACTGTTGTAGAGTCAGCATCTTGAATTTTGGAATGTCCAGAAATGTATTTAGAATGGATAAGTCTAGAATTGGATGCCATGATTCGTCTTATCTGGGTACCAGGAAAAGTCGTGAATAAAAACCTTGTCCATTTTCCTTTTCTGGTACTGGCTGAATAGCCCCCATATTCTTGAGGGACATAACTTGTTTCTGGGCCTCTCCCCACTGATTTGGAGGCAGATCTGGCCGTCCGTTTGGGATTGGCAACGTGTGGAAATGAAATCTGTATCCCTGGAATACTATATTTAAAACCCACTTGTCCTGGGTAATCAGTTGCCAGTTTTGTGCATGAAGTGCCAGTTTTCCCCCCAAAGGGACGGCCAAAAGTTAAGTGCTTAGTGATTGCAGTGGAAAGTCATTGAGACTGTTTACCACAGGAAGGTGCCTTGCTACTTCCAGATTTGGAGGTGGAGGCACCCCATTGCTTTGTTCTACAAGTTCCTTGTGACTGAAACCCGGAGCCTTTGGAATGTCTGGGTTTGACCTGAGCGGCTCTAGTGGGTACTGGAAAGGACCAGTTCTTAGTAGGCCAGTGCCTACGGAACCTGGGTGGCTGCACTTGTAGGAAATCTTTTACAGTTTGCATAGATTTAGCTTTATCTTGCATCTTTTTCAAAATTTCTGCCTTATTACCGAATAGACTGTCCTGTTGTAAAGGAGCATCCAACAATTTTGCTTTAACATGGTCAGGCAGATTTTGCTCCTTGAGCCAAGCATGCCTTCTTATCACAGATCCAGTTACAGCAGCCTTGCAAGAGGCCTCCAAGGAATCAAAACCACATTGCAAAGTATGTTTTCCAACTTGTTCAGCTGAATGCAATAAATCCTGCAACTCTATTTTCCACACAGACAGAAATCAACATCATTTTCTGCTTAAGTAAGCCCATGACATGCTGTTGATATTTAAGCATATGAAATTGACAGTTTAAAGCCCTGATTGCCAAGGTTGTAGACATGTAAACCTTCTTACCCAATCTATCCAGCGTCCTGGAATCTCTATCAGGAGTAGGATTTTTAGCAGTAGAAGCCTTTACGCCCTTGGGACCCTGAGAAATGGTTTCAGGGTCAGCAGTAGGGTTTTTAAAGAGGGATTTGTGGGAGTCAGGAACCCTGTAATATCGGTCTGGCTTACTAGGAGCCAGAGGCAGGGAATCAGGAGTCATACTGGATTCTGAGAAAACATCAACAATGTCTAGAACAGGAGGTATTAGCCAAAGGCCTATGCTGAGGAAGAAGGAAATCCCCAAGTCTCTTTTTAGATTCTGAGAAATCCTGACTCTCCCAGTGAAATTGTTCCCTTAATGCAAAGTTTCTCCAAAAGAAAAATCCTCAGGAGGAGAAACAGAAGGGATGGAATCTTCTGCATCATAGTCCTCATAAGTGGGAATAGATAATTCCTGAACCAAAGGGGAATCAGAAGAAATAGAAACCTGATCTGAAGATTCATAGTCAGTGCCTTGCCTAGGCCTCTTAGCAGGAGGGGGATGGGTACCCCTGATCAAGGTAATTAAATCCTCAGCCATTTTGATCATTTGTTTTTTAGGCATTGGGGCCTGAACACGTGGCGCAAGCATTGTTTTTTTAGACATAGAAGTAGATTTTGGCCTACGTTTTGAAGATGGCGTCGGTTTATTATACAAATCTTTAGGCCTGAAAACACCTTCAGAAGCCGGTGCCTGCTCAACGGCTCTGGACCCTTTTAAGGTACAGACATCCCCGGGTTCAATACTTAAAAGTATCTTGCGGCATACCGGATACCGAATGGGTCTCAGTAGAGGCCTGCGAATCAAAAGCAGCGGGTATCAGGGGCTTCGAAAGCACCTCAATGAGAACCGGCGACTGGCTTAGGAGAAGCTTCGTCATCGGTTTTGGACCTCGACTGTCCGTCTCTTTTCTTTGCATTTTTTAGGTATTCCAGTAGTCGGATTGCTAACTGACGACATTTCTGGATAGTTAAATCTCAAGTCAAAATATTTAGAAGCAAAAATATACAGACGTTTTAATAGTGCGTTGATTAAATATAGCACGAAACTGACAGCAAGGCACTTTGTGGTCAGGGCCTAGGCAAGGAATACAGTACAAATGAAAATTCTTATGAGGTATTTGCCTCCCACAAGTAATACAATTATTAACTTTTACTGACATCGGTAAGGAGCAAGAAAAAGTTTCCCCAACGGCATACTTAGCTTTTATTTGAAGACTTTGGTTCTGAAACTCGAAAACGAAAATTTCAGGAGTTGGCCGACTGGCACTTGCGAACTGCTTCTGCTTCAGGCACCGCACGGCAAGACAGACTAGATGTAATGGAATCTGCTGCATGTTTTATACCCCTGACAACCTGTCGTTAAGAAAGAAGGGACAGCAACCGACACAGGACCCAAGACTTTGTTAATCAGGCCAACTGAGGGCAACCTGCCAGCAGATTACCCAAAATGTAATGACTGCAACAGTGGAACACTAAAGATCATCATATGTTTTGGGAGTACGAGTTGACAGGCTTTAAAAATGCCCTACAGAGTACTCTGTCAGAAATATTAGGTCAGCAAATGGGTGTAACCAAGGAAATTATTTTTTGAGCTGGGACACAGCATCTGAATTGCCTAGATATAGTAAGGTCTTACTAAGGTGAATTTGGGTAGTTGCAATAAAAGCAATTACTAGAGAAATGGAAAACAGTCTAAATCAGCTCCATCTGAAGTAGCTATTATTGTAACAGAGATAACAGAACTGGAAGTGGGATCTTTAGAAAAAGAATAGGAGCAAATTATTTAGAAAAACAGTGAAACTGTAGGAGCAATACATGCAGAATAATGTTTTTGAGGAGTGGGGTTTAAGAGAAGGCAGACCAGCAATTTATGTAGTGTTCGATTGATGATAGCTATACAAAGAATGCATGTGATGTATAATGTTCGCTAACATGTTAAGAAACATACATGTAAAAGAAAAACTACGTCTCAATTAATAATTCAATAATGGTGTCAAACAAAACCCACAAAACACTAACTTCTCTATGTATGGACTTCTCTAAAGCATCTGATACAGTCAAGTTATTGCAAAGGTTTTATCAGACAGGCTGCCGGTCTACTGTGGTCAAATGGTTTGGCAAGTTACGTGCAAGACAAATCACAAACAGTATCCTGGAATAACTGCAGTTCTTATCAATTTTTTTCCAACAATGGTGTTCCCCAAGGATATATTGTTGCATCACACTCTACAATCTTTACAAGTGAAATGCAACAAGTTCCTGCAATCACGCAGACTGCACAATACCATTACCTAATCTTAGTTTTTGACTCAATACATTCATCTACAAACACACTACCACCATGGTTAAGAGACTAAACTTGTATACTACGTGTGTCAGAGATTTTTGACCACTAACACCAACTCATCCCTTCCAGCAATCACAGTGAGCGACTGCATTCAGTCATTATCGTATAAATACTCAGAAATAACTAGTATAAACTTACATTTGCACAAAATGAAAATTCCATCACTCGAAAGGTTCACAAAAAAACAAACAGCCCTCTACAGTATCAAGCATAGCTTATCTTCTACATCTAAATCTATTTTAGTCAGTCTTCTACAACCTAAGCTTTTCAACCTTCACTGCCAGTGGTAACCTAAATAAAAGGTCAGAAGTCATTTGATAAGCAGCCATTTCTTTGACAGCTGAAAGAGTAAGGAAAAGCAGCAAAATGTCTGGTAAGGTTCATGGTTTAGTACTAAGCTAATTGTCCTTGCGAGCCATTTTAAGCCTAGCCAAGTAACCCTTGTGAGACTCAAACCCTGCACCTTGTGTTTGTAAGGCAAACACCTTCGCCATTAAGCCATCCTCCTAATCTTAAGTTTTTCCTTTTCTCCACTGTTGTGTTATCTTACATAGGTATATACAAGTCTAGTGGGTATGGAGCTTACTCCACCTCAGCAAAAAAAAAATAAGTTTCTACAAAAGTCATTTCAGCACAATTTTTTGGCAAATTCACTTTCAGTTAAAGTTATTCTGACTGACTGCCATGATTTCGATAAAGGAATGCAGAGCAAACTTGAAATATATTAAAAATAATAAACTGCTGTATTTGTACGGAATAGCTATAAACTACATAAATTTCTCTTTTGCGGTTTACATATTATTCTTGTTCTATAGTGCTTCTGTTGCTTTCCAATATCTTCTCCAAACCACCACTCATCCCCTAACAATCCAACTTTCTCCCACTTTCTTTTAGTTCACCTGTTTAGTAATTTCCTGAACTGAGTCTCCCTTCCCTCAACGGGAACAGTGACTTGTGGACCATGCTCTGCAATAAAGAACTCAGGACCCCTGAAGGAATTGCCTCAAAGTGACTGTGCCAAGAAGTGCTAAATGTAGGTGTTCGCCACAGACACAGTATATTCTTAAAAGCGACATTAACCCACAACTGGTAAACACAAAGCCAAGGACAGCAGCTTTTTGCTCATCCCACAGCCCTACACTTATTTTACCCAGCCCATAAAGTGCTCACATACAGAATCCCAAATTTTAGTCTCAGAACTGTCAGCTGACTTGTTCAATTTCAGCTAGCTCTCCTTGTTGCTTATACCTGTAACTTTCACTGCTGCCTTATACAAACACCGTGACAGAGTGCATGTTAGGCAACTGAACACTGTGCAGCTGAGTAGTAGACAGTTCTGGTACCTACCTTGCTGTCCCACTGTTTCAGACAGCTTTATTGTGGGGCATGCCATGGGCTAGTTCTTCCCGGTTACTAACAACCGACTCATATTAAACCCAAAAGAAAACTTCTTCTCTTCCTCTCAAAATCCCTCAACCACCACAAATCCTCTTTCACCATCTCTTCGCTTAAGATTTCCATCACACCTAAACCCATACTAAGCTCTTCGGCGCAATCATAAATGAAACTTAAAATTCGACCTCCATGTACGTCACTATATCCAGAAAATCCATCAAAAAACTCTGTCTACTACACAGAAACAAAAAGGTTCCTCACATCTGACTCCAGTATCTCACTTGCACAAGCATACCTTTTCCCTACGCTCTTAGGACACTCAACTGGCTAGAGTTTCCTAACCGACTCTTATTTACTGAGCTTCTCATCATTCTTTCTATCCTAAACAAGCCCTCTTCTTGCCCCAACATCTCCTCTCATCTCCCTCTACACCCCTGATCCCCTTAAAAGCTCACACCTACGCCTCTTACAAATTCACAAGCAAAAAGTCCATCGGACAGAATCTTTACAGCTACTTTCCTGCTCTCTCTCGGAACAAGCTTCCCTTGACCCTTAGAAATATTACCCACATCTATGAATTCAAAAACAATCAGAAATTACCTAAACAGCACCTGGACTTGTCACTGTAATCATCTCACTTGAACACAGACCTTCCTAATCCACTACTTTTTCTACAGTCCTCCCTTTCCAAGACTTTAATGGTCGCATGCTTTGTATACGCAGAGAAATCCATTGAAGTCTACAGACACATCTTGCATTTTTCTTCAAGCTGATGTCACAGAGGTCAATGCTCAGCAGCATCAGCATGGGGAAAATGAATTGTATGAATTTTTTTTTAACTGAAGAGGCGGCTTAAAAATTCACTGAAAAGTGCATAAATCTTAATTGGCACAATGCACCACATATGGTGGTGGTGCAATAGGTAAACAATGCAGATGTGACAATACGTCAACAAACTTAACTGGATGTCCTTAAGTAAAACACTCCTTATACAATGGGATTTTCACCCACAAACTCATCAGCTGCCCTGCTCTAGATGACATGCTTCAATGGTAAAATCCAACCAAAACTTTCAGATCTTCTAAAAATTTTCTAGTGTGGAAAAGGTTTTGGATACATCTAGTTGACACCACCTATATTTCTAACACACTGTTAGAATTCTCTGCTACACAGTACTTGACAAATCAGTTTAAAACATTGAAGAACTCCATCAAGGCCAATGTAAATATATGTATTTAGCTGCCTCAAATGTGGTACAATAGGATTTCTCCCCTACTCAGTTTAACATTTTTACTATTTTCTCTTTCAACCTTATTTAATCCATTTCTTATGTAAATCTCTGCCTGTCGGATCTAAGGACTCAGTTCTGTAATATATTTATTATACCTTGCATAAACTACAAGGGCTCAACCTACAAAGTAATATTTATTACTTGCACACATTGCTGGCTGTGTGACGCCCCTACACTGGCCCAGTAATCAAGGAGCCTCAATACTCACCACTGACAACAGTGGGGGACACGCACAATGGGAGGATGACAAGTACATAAACAGGAAAGTACAATGTCTCTTAAGAGCACACAGAGATCAGTCAATATGCGGCTGGTTTCTCCCTCTTTCTACAAACCCTCAATAAGACTCCCCACTGGCACAGCTATAGGGTTGAGATCTCAGTCAAGTGGCCAACCTAAGACCTCCAGCACCCTCTCTGCCCAACCAGTGCTTCATATCCCTGTCCAGGTAGCTGACACACACACACTGAGATCTGATTTATATACAAACACACGCATACACCTGGGGAAGGCTGGCACAAGTCTACTAGCTATGCCCCCTTCTGCCCAGACTATAACGTAGTACCAGCAGCCACCTTTACTTATCAGCTACTATAAGGCCCTTACAACAATCCTACTGTGTAATGTTACTATTAACACAAATGGTAGTCTGACCAAGACTTGCAAGGCTATGTAGGAGTGGCCTGTCAGTGTAATCAAATACATATGCAAGTACTTTAAGAGCTTAAATATGTCTCACAAATATCAGCCACAAAGATAGGTTTACAAATATTTAATAAATAAAAAAAGACTCAATAAACAGTTACTTCAGAGTTCAAAGTTAGAGGAAATATTTTAAAACAACATTGCAGGACAGTTTCAAATAAATAAAGAAAACATCTAAACTAATATTTACTATATTGCTATCTATCCCTAAGAGATACTACGCCCTGAATCTTACTTACAAGCAAGTGCAGATGTGATGATGATTTAAGTTTCCAGGTCAAAGACAAAATACAAAATGCCCAGAGACAGAGTTCTTAAATTAATAATAAACATTACTGCTAGGTTAGCTTGGAGGACATCACTCTGTGACCTGACTTCAGTTCCCAGGCTAAACAGATACCAACAGAATTTTAACATCTCTGTGGGAGAAGTACATCTCTCTCAGAAGTTTGCAGAACTTGGAAGTTGTACAACAATAAAACGCTTTCACATTTGAAACCTAGTAATTATTTGTTTCAAGACAATACAAAAAACTTCTAGCTCTACAAATTGTGTCTGCATGCTGTACTGAAACTAACTTTTATAGCCTATCGTAAAGCACTTAATTTCAACTTATTTTCTTGAAGTTTTTTAAGTTCATCTTCTATGTTCCAACAGGGTATGCTGTGGTTACACATTCTTGAAGCTCAGTACATACAAAACAGTTCTGTATAAATCATATCAATATTTACAAAATTCCAGGTAGCTGGGCTGGCAGTGTCAAAGGCTGCACTGTACTTCATTATAATGCATAACAGCCATTTTAAGAGTATTTTGCTCTACTTCCCAACTCTTGTTGCTGTTGATGTTTTACTTCTTGCATATTACTTTACCATCACTATATGAAGCACTTAAGCTGTCATGCTGTCTTTCAGTTATCACAGTTTACATCCTCATAGCCATTAAACCCCCCCTTACCCTCTTAAAACAGGCCTTGCCCAGTTGGGCTACTCATGTAAACTAAGTGCTACATTCAGTGGAGAAGCATGACTGAGGCTAGCAAGAGAGAGCTATGAATAGGAGGAGTTTTGAAATGCTACAGGTGCAACAATGTTAAAAATACTACTACATCATAAGCCAGTTGTGCTGCAAGCAGGTACCAGTCAGAATGGTACAGGACCTGTGACACAACACAATTGAATTTTACAAATACACAGTAGTAATAAACTCCACTAGAAAAGGAACTATTGACAATACTGTACAGATGTAAGATGAAAACGTGGATTACGTCAACGGTAAACATATTCAAGTGAAAATCTACCTCAAACCCTTAAGTCTTTATACAAGGCACCTTCAATACTGCAGGGGATGTCACTAATCTGTAAATATGTTCTGAAACAAACAAAACAAGTAAACTATACAGAAAATATGCCAATTACAGAGTGTTAACGAACACGATGCAGGGTCATTCTGGCAGTGTAAAGTAACCATCTATGGAGCAGACTACACCAGTTTGTTTCAACTTCAAAAAGCCAAGCATCTCGTGTGCGGATTACTATTTTACGTCCTTGAAATAATTAAACTGACAGACACATGCAAGTGAAATTACTGCATTAAAAATCTAAATTTGAGACTGTGGCACATGATGCCACAGATGAAAAAAGGTTCACAATACAAAACTCAGGAATACAAAAGTCTTATGCAGTAGAAGTAATTTGCAATCATCTCAACTCTACTATATTTGTAATTTGACATCATTAGTAATTCAATGGACACATGGACAGAACTATCCAAATGGTTAAGCACAACTAAAAAAGACTATACAAAAGCTATGACCATTTTGCAATACTCCACTGTAAGAATTCTCTCACTCAACATCAAATGTTAACAGGCGTAACACTTAAAAAGTAAACTGCCATCTTCAAATAAAATTATGATTTCTGAAATCAGTGCGAAATTAAAGAAAATAACGATAACACAAAGTAATTGTGGCAACTACCACATTTAAATGCTGGTGACAAAGTAGTACGGAAACAGGAAAGTTTGAAACCTGAGGTTAAAGACCACAGTTGAGCCAATGTTCTATGTAATTCATGAGACAGATCTGAAAGCTGTACAGTAAGAAATCTACATGGGTATAACAAAAACAGTCAAATTCCCAGGAAAATACTCAATACAGCTTCTCTGATAGTATCCTTTACTTTCTTAGGTCAGACTGCAAATATCACGTACTGTTTGGCAAGTTCTGCCCTAGGTAGGTCTTCACAGATTAAACAGTATTTATACACAAAACTCTATCTACAGGTATATATCACTTAATTAACATGTAAAATATATTTACTTAGATTATCCTTTAATGTAGAAATATACCATTTCACAATTTTTTTTATTAATTCAAAAATGCAGCATAACACTCAATGTTTTGTAGTTTGCCTACTAATATATAAACTGGTTCATTAATATTAATTTTCACAGTTTTGCCAGTTTTCTATTAATTTTTGGAATAAGCTTGCACTTCCTTACTCAAGCAAAAAAATGTCCATTCAGAATGTTTTAAATGCTTGTGTTAAAAAAAAAAAAAAAAAACATGGAATCGCTCTTGAATTTGTAGAGCACAGTAGAATTCTGAAAGTTGAGCTTCCTGTTTGGTAGCTAAACAGTCAGAGGAAGAAAATGGTGCAATAATTGTCTTGCGTATTCTAAGTGAAGTTCATTAAATATCATAAAATACATTTACACATTTTCCAAAACCAAAAAGTCAAAGGAAACAAGGAACCAAACCAAGAAAAACAAGCTTCAGGCTGGGAAAACAATCCACAGTAATCCAAAAAGTAGCTGGAATAAATACCAGTGGAACTTGTAGAAATAAGTACTTTAATAAGGTCAGTAGAAACAAGCGCTTTCGCTCAGCTAAGTACCGAGCTTTCTCAAGTTAAAATAGGACTAAGACTACTAAAAGCAACATTAAATAATCCCTTCCCAGTCACATGGTTAGTTAATTAGCCACAAATTTAAAGTTAATTAACCACAAAATTATAAAGCACACATTTAAGGAACAATTTCAGCTAAAAGCATATAGCTAGATTTTCTAAAAATGTACATAAATATAGTAGATTTACAGCATAATATAAAAACAGTGTAATATAAAATAAAATACATTTCCACAGATCATAAATGAGAAAAACTAGTAAAGCTTTAAAAAGTTCATAATAAATGTGTATTAATGTAATAAATGTGTCATATTGTGACAAGAATCATAAACAGTCAATAATGTACCTTAAACAGTGTGTGTGCACATAAACTATAAACGTGCCCTTCTAATTTTAAGAACACTACTAATGTTAATACTCTCATTCAAACCCGGGGGTCTACTTGCATCCAACTTGAGTTGCCAAAGAGCTCTCTATATTCTAAACTAGTTTTCCAGTCTCCACCCCTGGCATCACAGAATACTTGTTCCAGGACTAAGAATCTAAATTCAAAGTTGTTACATAAGAGAGAATGCTTATACAAAGCATTTGATTCTTTTTGTTTAGAAATATCATACAAGTGCTCGTAGATTCTTTTCCTAAGCGGCCTTTCGGTTTTGCCCATGTACAAACTGGTGCAAGTGATGCAAAACCCTAAATAAACCACCCCTTTTGCTCCCACAGTTTGTGAAAATCTTGGGGTTGAAAAGAAAGTTCCTTGAAGCAATATATATACTTGGGGTATTAAACATAGCATTGCATTGTTTGCAGGCACCACATTTAAAGGTGCCTATTCTGGGGAACTGTGCGTTCGTTCGGGAAATGTAGGTCCCCTCAATTTCTTTAAGATTAGTGTCCCTCTTTCTGATGAATTCAGGATGTGCTGGTATTATGTTTTTTAATTCATCGTGGAGTGAAAGAACTGGCCAATGCCCATGTATCACTTCTTCAACTTCAGGAGAGTTAAGGCAGTAAGTGTGAATAAAGCTACCATGGACGTCATCAGGTGTCCTATTATTGATATGATGAGGAGTTGCATCTGTACCCAAAAGTGGAGGGGAACAGGTTTCCCTACTATCCATAACCTGTCGGGCTACAGTGGTTAATAGTGTAAAAGGGTACCCTCTTTCGTGGAACAAGGATTTAAAAAATTGATCTTTTCTAAAAAATCATGCAAAGTACTAGACATTCTGGAAGCTCTGATGAACTGCCCTTTAACAATACCCATTTTTTGGTAAAAGGGATGCCCACTCTGGAAATGTAAGTATGAATTAGAAAATGTGGGTTTCCTGTATAGTTTAGATTAAAATGAATGGTTAGGTCGATCCTTGTATAAAAGTTACATCAAGATAATGAAGCTCATGATCACTGATCATGTAAGTAAAAGTCAAGAAGTGGGTGGTTGAATTAAGATAATTGAAAAAGTCCAAAAATTGATTTTGGGTACCCGCCCAAAAAATACAGATGTCGTCTAGGTACCTTTTATAGTGCACCAAGTACTGTGCCCAGGTAGTGGAAAAAATAAACCTTTTCGTCCCATCTATGCAGAACAACATTAGCATAGAAGGATGCACAGGGGGTACCCATAGCTACTCCTTTTCTCTGCTTATATATTTCACCATTGAAAAATATAAAATTGTTCTCTAAAATTGTTTCCATGTATTCGACCAACAAGTTAATTACTGTATTGCCCAAATTGGTTTCGGTGGTTAATACCTCGTTAAACCACTCCAAACCAAGAGTGTGGAATGCTTGGAAATAAATCAACTATGTCTATAGTGATCAAAAGAAGTTCTGGTTTGTAAAGAGAGAGTTGTATTCCTTTAAGAAAATCCCAGGAATCCTTACAAACACGTTTTAGTGATGTACCAAACTGTTTTGTTACCTGATCAATTAATTTCCCTAAAGGTTCAGTAATACCCCCTGCTCCAGATACAATGGGTCGGAATTTCAAAGGGTCAAGCCCTTTATGTATCTTAGGGATTCTAAAAATAACCAGGATTTTTGGCTTGTTGACATGTAAATAGTTGTACAATTTTTCATTGATAGCCCCTTGAAGTAAATGATCAGTTAACATAAAGCTGATTTCAGAATGAGCAATGTTGGCCTCATTTCTGGATACTAACTCGTACTGATTAGAGTCCTGTAGCATACTATAGATGTAACTGTCATAGTCAGAAGTGTACATCAACACTACCCCACCCCCTTTGTCAGGTTTCATGACTAACATTCTCTTTTTTAAGATGGTTAATGAGTCTGGATGCTTGTTGATCTAAATTGGTGGGAGAAGTTTTAACGACTTGAGACTGTAAAAGTCTAAGGTCCCTTTCAACAAGTTCCTCAAAAACCTTAATAGATGGATGTGTGGGGGGGTTAAAGGTACTAGTCCTACTCAGTCCGTTGTTAACAAAGGGTTGTCCTTTGAAATGGAGTGCAAGATTTAAACTCCTTACAAAAAGTTTTAAATCTATAAGGGTTTTAGCAATGTTGAGGGGACGTAAGGGTACAAACTGAAAACCTTGTGTGAGTAAGTCAAAAGCATCCTGTTTGATGTCTACATCTGTATAATTGAGAATAGTGAAGTTATCTTTCTTAATTTTAATATAGTTACATCCTTGTTCAATAAATAAATTTTGTTCAGTGTTAATCTGAACCTCAAAGTCAGGTTGACTTACTACTTACTGTCCCTTGTTCCACCCCTGTGGTATCTGTCTCTGTCCCCTCACCCCCGATCTCCCGGGGGGGTTGCTGAAAATCCTGGAAGGAATTTTTCCTTCCTTTCTCAGCCAACCTTTCGCTCCTACGAAGTGGTTCACTGTATTTTAAATTACATTCATCAAAAGTGTTGCCCTGTTTGTTATTAGTGTTGATACCAACATTCGATTTGTTAACCCACCGTGATTTACCAGGTAGTGGATATACCACTCCTTCACGGTATTCAATGAGGTCACGTTCTAGTTTACGATTCAAAATTTTTATACAAAACTGGTCGACCTCGTCAAACACCTTGTCATAATTATACTTAACGCTCTGAAAGTTACTGTCATTCACCAAGGAGTTATTTAAAACATTCAATTCAGTTGAGAATATCGGCTTCCGCCTCACATTCAAAGACCATAGCATTCAAAATTTCAATACAAGCCCTCTCAAAAATATCACATAGCTTCTTGTAATATGAGGTTCCCATTTGTACATTATTAGGGAACTTGAAACAACGTAAACCGTTCGGTACACGTTGTACAGTCACACATTCTTTTAAGTAATTGATTTCGAGCTGATTGCTCTTATAAGCATACAGTTTGTCTTTTAATTCGTTAAAGTTAGACTCAACTCTAGCAAACGTGGTGTTTGACAGAAGTGGAATATCCAAACCAGTAGTGCCACCTTGTACAGAGACCGGTGGAGACTTCCTCCTAGGGTCAAGAATTTGTTGTTGGTTTCCAGGCGGCATAATATTGTGGTCGTTGTTACTTTTTAAAAGATTAGTTAGTTGCGAAAGCAGGGAAAGGACTTGATTGAATTCTGTCCGTGTTACTGGACCATCTTCACGGTCATCCCTTAGCAGCTGAGGCGTGTCAGCAAAATTAGTAGATTCGATTTCCTCAGCCATGAAAACAGTAGCACAACATCCAAAACCAAAAAAGTCAAAGGAAACAAGGAACCAAACCAAGAAAAACAAGCTTCAGGCTGGGAAAACAATCCACAATAATCCAAAAAGTAGCTGGAATAAATACCAGTGGAACTTGTAGAAATAAGTACTTTAGTAAGGTCAGTAGAAACAAGCGCTTTTGCTCGGCTAAGTACAGAGCTTTCTCAAGTTAAAATAGGACTAAAACTACTAACAGCAACATTAAATAATCCCTTCCCAGTCACATGGTTAGTTAATTAGCCACAAATTTAAAGTTAATTAACCACAAAATCATAAAGCACACATTTAAGGAACAATTTCAGCTAAAAGCATATAGCTAGATTTTTCATTTACACATTTACTTGTAGAGATGAGCTCCTCACTGAAAAGAGCACAGAACACAGTATGAGAAAGCAAAGGATATGAAAGCAAACGCAGAATGTTAGGTGTGAAAGCACAGCACACATTTTTCCAGATAAAGCAAGAAGCGCGCACACACATCACAAATATTCTCAATTACAATGGTTAAAATATCCAAGTGATGTTGTAAAATGTATATTAGTTAAATGTCTGTGCAACTAATACTCATGTTTGAACACTGACTCATCACATGTAGCAGTTATCTTAATGCAAATCACTTCAGCTTTTTTCGCTTCCCCTTTCTCAGTTTTCTACAATTTAACCTGATTTTACAAAGACATAGATGCTACTTACTAGGATATTTTTCTTAAGACAGGAAAATCCACTGTTTTTCGAGAACAGTCTTGTTTGATTTAACTGGCAGCCTGCGAGGTGCTAAACATGACCATTTAGCAGACCACGTGGGCTGGTGAAAAGTATTCCCAGGTTTTTGCTTGTTCTAATGCTGGCAACTCTAGCATTATAGCTCTCATTTTCCTACATAGGATCTACATTTTAACAATGTGTTTTGAAGTAAAACATTTCTTAGCTGTACAGTATTGTCAACTCATATCAGGGAGAGAATGTAAATGCTTTAAGCATTTAGCTAGGATTACTAATGCAATGCAGCTGAAATGTCTAGTGCTTAAGTATCCCCCATGTTCTGTTAGGTCACTTTAAAAGGAATACATTGAATAATTATACAAAAATAACGAGCATCTAGTCATACAATAAGAAAGACCTAGTAGAATCTGTATAAAATTAAATAATCAGAAAACATTAGGACTAAAATATGTTTCACGCAGCTTACAGGGAAATATTATACATTAACACTACATAACACTAAAGACTTATTTGAAAATGTGGTATGCAACTATGTTAAGGGTATGCATACACTGGCTTGTATAAAAATTTTCTATTTTATTTTTGTTGTATGATGGCAGTACTAGCTAAGAGAGGGGGAACAGCAATTATGTAGAAATTACAATGACTAGCATTGCTAACTGGGACAGTGATGACAGAAACAGGATACGTATAGTCATGATTAAATATCAAACGTACTGAATTCCAGGAATTGCATTCTCTTTTTAACTTCATTTATTCACTTTATCTTTGTTGACTGAGAAAGTCAAACTGGCCAAAAAAACTGCCGTTTTCAGCAGAGGCCCAAGGAGAGAGAGCTCCAAACTGAAGTGACAGATATGGGACATAACCTTACAAACATAAGTGTCAAATACATTACTGCAAGTTGGGTACAGTTAGCATAGGCAATGCAGAAACTTTTGGGTAGTGAAATTACTGGGCAAACAAGTAGTGTGCATGTTTGTTATTAAAAAAGTGAGAAATTTTATTAACGGATTAGGATAATAATGGAGAAAAAGAAATGATGTCTTACCATAACGTTCCATCTGAGTTGTTGATCTTCCAGTCATCACCGATGGGTTTGGTTCCAAGCCCTCGGAACAGTCTCTGCCTTATACCAAGCTTGCGTGCACCAAAAACTCTCAAGCTAAGCTGCTACCCACAATGCCCTTTGCTCAGTTACCTCAGACAGAGTTTGCATGCAACATAGAGAGAAAGAATAAGCCAGAGGCCATCTCTGCACAGAAACCCTAATACACCATGAAGACCCAGAAGATCCGCCAGGAACCTTAGGAGGGGGTCGGTGGGAGGCTGTGATGACTGGAAGATTATCAACAACTCAGATGGAACGTTATGGTAAGACATAACTTCTTTATCTGAAGTTGTTAATCTTCTTCCTATTCATCACTGATGGGACAAAGTCCCCAGCTACTTGGAGAACCTGGGTGGCCCTTATGGAAGAACATTCCTGAGAACCATAGAGCCAAAGGCCGCTCTTCCCCTGGAGATCAGATCCAATTTGTAATGCCTGATAAAACTGTGGGGCTTTGCCCAAATGGCAGCTGCACAAATGTCATCCATAGAGGCCCTAGAGTGGAAGGCAACATATGTTGCAATAGCCCTAGTTGAGTGAGCTTTGATTTGGCCCGGCTTAGATCCCTCCCGTAAATGAATATGTGAGGAAATGCAATCCCAGGCATTTAGACAAAGTAACTTTTGATACTGCACTTCCCATTCCAGGGCCTGCAAAGGAAAAGTACAGTTTTGTACCTACCATAAATGTAGATGTCCGAACTGGATAGCATCTGCAGTCATAACAACTGGGTTGTCCTGTCGTCAGGCAGCCCTTCAGTCGGCCGGATTCCAAAGTCCGGGTCCGGCTTCGGCTGATGTCGCACTTCACCCGACGTCATCTCTGTTGGTCTTCGGGTATAAAGGCATCAGCCGACGCCATTTTCCTCAGTGTTTCTTGCCCCAGATGCCAGTAGCCCTCTTGAAGGCTAAAATTTAGATAGATGCCAATGTTTCCAAAAAGATAGAGGTAAACACAAAATAAGCATGTATGCACATATATACAAACAAATACACCATAAAAGACTCCCCCCCCCACCAGCTAGCTATTAGGAGGGTATACACCCTTGGAGTACCACAGAGGGGAAGGAGGGAGGGTAATCCTGACTGCAGATGCTATCCAGTTCGGACATCTACATTTATGGTAGGTACAAAACTGTACTATGTCCTTCATGGATGCATCTGCAGTCATAACAACTGGGTAGAATACCATAGCCAACAAGGGGAGGAGGATAAAACTAGATTATGGTGTGTTTAGGATCCCTTGCAGTACAGCAGTGGCAAACCCTGCTCAGGATCTGGAATATAGAGGCAAATTGTAATGCTTGGCAAATGTATGCACGGAGGTCCAAGTAGCCGCCTCAATAATGTCTTTGGTTGCCACTCCTCGTAAGAAGGCTGTGGTAGTGGCTGTTGCCCTTGTAGAATGAGGTCTTATGTTCTGTGGAATTGGTTTCCCATGGAAGGAGTAACAGAATCGTATGCAATTTCCTATCCATTTGGAGATTGTCTGTTTGGAAATAGCTTTTCCTTCCCTTCCTGTTGCATAGGCTACAAAAGTTGGTCAGTCTTTCTGCTACTTTTTGTTCTGTCCAAGTAGTAGCGTAGCTGTCTATGTACATCCAAGGTATGCAATATTCTTTCCCTCTGTTTTGTGGGTTGGGAAAGAAGGTAGGAAGGTGGATTGCCTGGTTTAAAGACACTCTGGATACCACCTTAGGCATAAATGTAGGATTAGTCCTCATGGACACTCTATCTTGGTGGAAGATTAGGAAGGGTTGCACTGCCATTAAAGCCTGTAGTTCTGAAACCCTCCTTGCTGAAGTAATTGCCAGTAGGAAAGCAGTTTTCCATGACAGGTGTTGTAGGTCTGCTGTTGCTGCTGGTTCAAAGGGTGATAGTGTCAATTTTTCTAGCACAAAGTTTAAGTCCCAAGCTGGTAATGGTGGTTTCCTTGGAGGTTTTACATTCTTGATTCCTCTGAGGAACTGCCTGAGCAAAGGGTGAGAAAAAACAGGTGGATCAAAGCTGTATTCTGCTGAAATAGCTGATGCATGTATCTTGATGGAGGAGTAGGACAGGCCTGATTGAAGAAGTTCGGCTAGGTACTCCAGAATGTTAGGCATATCTATGTTTGACACATCTTTTCCTCTTTCAGTACTCCAAATGACAAACCTTTTCCATTTTCCAGCATAGTTTCTTCTTGTTGAAGGTCTGTGTGCTTCAAGAATAATGTCTCTAACTCTTTGGGAAAGTTCTGGATTAGCTGCTGCTATGTGATGTTCCATGCAGTCAGTTGCAACGTTTTTAGGTTTGGATGTATGATGCTGTAGTTGTTCTGAGTTAACATCAAAGGCATCAGGGGTATTGGCCACATATTGTTCCGAGACATGCTCCTCAGCAGTGGGTACCAGTGTTGTCTTGGCCAGTTTGGAGCTATCAGGATTATCTTTGGACGTTCTTCCTTGATTTTTAGTAATACCTTGTGTATCAAGGGAAGAGGTGGGAATGCATATGCTGTTAGGCCTTTCCAGCTGAAGGAGAGCGAATCCACTTTCCATGCTAGTGGGTGGAATGTCCTTGTGCAGAATTTTTGAGCTGGTGATTGGTAGGTGATGCAAATAGATCTATCTGAGGCATTCCCCATTTCTTTGAGATGGTCTTGAAGATGTCCGGGTGCAGCTTCCATTCGTGGGCATCCGATGTGGTTCTGCTTAATATGTCTGCTAGAGTATTCTCTTTTCCCGGTACAAATATTGCCTGTAACTGGATGTTGTAGCTGAGTGCCAGGGTCCACAGCTCCAAAGTCATTCTGCATAGGGGTATGAATGAGTGCCTCCCTGTTTGTTGATGTACCACATGACTGTGGTGTTGTCTGTCCTTATCATCAACTGGCCCTCTTTGAGAAATGGTCTGAACTTTTGGATTGCCAGTTTTACTGCCAGCATTTCTTTTAGGTTGATGTGCAGGTGAAGTTGATCCTGTGTCCACAATCCTTGCACGCATTTGTCCAGCATGTGGGCCCCCCATCCTAGGTCTGAAGCGTCTGTTGTGATGGACTGGCTTGCTTGACATCTGCGAAAGGGTAGCCCTGGGTTTGACTGGCATGCCTGAGCCCACCATAGGAACTCCTGTTTTAAGCATGGAATTAGTGGGATTTCTGTTTCTAGGCTGTGTCTGTGTTGAGACCATAAATTCTTTAGGTACCACTGTAGTTTTCTCATATGTAGTCTGGCAAGTGGAACCAAGATTATGCATGATGCCATGAAGCCCAAGGCCTGCAATACTTTTCTTGCTGTTAACTTGTTCAGTTTTGTTAGTGCCAAGAAGTAAAGAGGGAGTTCTTTTTGTTTTTCCTTTGTTAGGAATGCCATCTGTTTTACTGTGTCCAATTCCGCGCCCAAGAATGTCCTTGTTTGGGATGGTATCAGCCTTGACTTTTGTAGATTGACTGTGTATCCCAGTGCTTGCAGCAAGTAAATGACCCTTTGTAAATCTGTTGTCAGCTTGCTTTTGTTGTCCCCTTGTAGCAGGCAGTCGTCTAGGTATGGGTAAATTTGAATTCCCTGTAGTCTGCAATGGGCGATTACTGATGCCAGGCATTTTGTGAATACTCTGGGCGCAGTAGATAAGCCAAAGGGCAATGCTGAGAATTGATAGTGCTCTGATCCTGCAAGAAATCTGAGGTATCTTCTGCAGATTGGTCGAATGGGGACGTGCAGGTATGCCTCCTTGAGATCTAGAGTTACCAGCCAACACTCCTTGCCCAGCATGGGAAGAAGTTGCTGTAGGGTCAGCATTTTGAATTTTGGGACAATGATGTATGTATTTAAGGCGGACAGGTCGAGAATTGGTCTCCAACTTTTTTCCTTTCTTGGAACTAGGAATAGTCTGGAGTAGAACCCCTTTCCTTGCTCTGCTGTTGGCACTCTCTCCACAGCTCTCATGTTTGCTAACTGCATTATCTGGTGTAGAGCCTCTGTTTTTTGATTTGGCGGTAGATTTGGCATTCCTCTTTTGACTGGTAAAGTGTGGAAGTGGAACCGGTAACCTTGATCTATGGTTTGTAAAATCCACTTGTCTTTTGTTATATAGTGCCAGTTCTTTGAAAATAAGGTTAATTTTCCGCCTAGAGGAGCTGCTATTTGTTCCCTGGTAGGCGGATTTAGGGTTAAGTCACTGTGGTTGAGTTGATGTAGTGGCAGAGGTTGTGTCTGTGCCTCTGTTGTTACCTTGCCACTGTCGTCCTCTGTAGGCACCTCCCCTGGATTGGTTTCTGCCTCTGGAACGTCTATTCCTGCCCCTTTGAGGTCTTGTGGAGTCAGGAAAGGACCAATTTTTGGCAGGCCAGTTCCTGCTAAACCTTGGGGGTTGAACCTGCAAAAAATCTTTAACCGTTTGAACAGATTTTGCCTTTTCTTCCATTTTCTTCATAACCTGCTGGGCAGGTGTACCAAACAAACTTGTCTTATCCATAGGAGCATCTAGCAACTTAGCTTTAACATGATCCGGTAGAGCTTGCTCCTTTAGCCATGCATGCCTTTTTATCACTGTGCCAGTCATGGCTGATCTAAATGAAGCCTCCAGTGCATCATAGCCACATTTTAAGGAATGGTT
Source organism: Protopterus annectens (assembly GCF_019279795.1). Lineage (NCBI taxonomy): Eukaryota > Metazoa > Chordata > Ceratodontiformes > Protopteridae > Protopterus > Protopterus annectens. The sequence continues at coordinate 139,031,994 of NC_056747.1, forward strand.
ACTAACCTGTTGTATGTTAGTTACCATTTCTAATACATATTTCTTATCAAGAGATTCATCAGTGGTTAGTTTTTTAGTTAACTGATCAAGCATAAACTCTTGGTATTGTATCATGTGAAACTGACAATTTAAAGCTCTAGCTGAGAGAGTAGCTGAAGTGTAGACCTTTTGCCCCATCTGTCTAATGACCTTGCTTCCCTTTCTGAAGGAATAGGGTTTTTGCTATGGTCGCTACTGCCTTGGGACCCTGGGATATAGTTTCGGGTCTGCAAGTGGGGCCTTGTAAAGGTGGTGATGAGTGTCTGGCACCCTGTAAAATCTGTCTGGTTTGGCAGGGGCTGGAGGTAAAGAATCTGGTGCGGAGCAGACATCATTGAAAGCATCATCCACCACAGAGAGAACAGGAGGTATAGCTAAGGGCCTGTGCTGTGGAAGGTGCAGAAAGGTCCTAAGTCTTTTCTGGAGTCTGAAAAATCCTGTTGCTGCCATTGGAACTGCTCTCGCATGGCATGTAAGGTTTCCCCAAAGGAGAATTCTTCTGGTGGGGAAGCAGCTGGAATGGATTCTTCAGCATCAGAGTCTTCAAAATTGGAGAAAGGAGCCTCTGGCTGATCAGTTATGTCTGATTCATCGGCAGACTCATCAGAGGACACTGGCTCAGGGGGCTCTGCCCTAGGTCTCTTCTCTGGGGGTTGAGAGGCCCTGTCTGGGTGAGATTGAGATCCTCTAATTAATGAAATGAAATCTTCTGCCAGAGTAAGCATTTGAGAACTAGAGGAGGGCCTGGTTGTAGGGGGTTTAAAAGGCACTGTTTTAGTAGTCTTTGCTGCTTTAGCCCTGGCGAAGGCCTTAATGGACATGGCTGCTGGAGGCCTAGCAGCACCACGTGCTGGGGTAGAGACATCCAAGGGAATGGTGTCTGATAAGTCAGTGGCAACCACCGTAGTGGATAAAATTTCTGAGGCCGTTTCAAGAGTGGTAGCAGGGGCCTCAGTTGTAGAGATAGATTCAGCTGAACTTTGAACAGTTTTCTCGGTTTCGGCCGAAACCGAGACACTCGCGGTTTGCTTAACCATGGTTTCGGCCGAAACCGCGGACCGCGAGTGTCGGTCTTTATCTTTGCGTTTTTTGGCAGTTTGGGTAGTCGGAGGATCTGACGGCATAATGTACGCAAAATCAGAACCGAAAAACTGTTCAGCAAACTCCGACCGACGCCCAAGTGTTCGTCGGTTGAACGAAGCACAGGCCGAACAGGCTGCTACGTCGTGGGCTGGGCCTAAACAAGGCAGACAATAAGAGTGGAAATCTTTATGAGGTATTTGTTTCCCACAGGATAAACAATTATTAACTTTTGCTGACATCGGCTGAGGCAAGAAAGAGTCCCCAACGGGGTACTTAGCTTTAGAAGTCTTCGAAGTAGTATTCGGTAGAAGTAATCTCTGGATCTGACCGACCGGCACTTGCGAACAGCTTCTGCTTCGGGCGCCACGCGGCAAGAAAGACTGAGGAAAATGGCGTCGGCTGATGCCTTTATACCCGAAGACCAACAGAGATGACGTCGGGTGAAGTGCGACATCAGCCGAAGCCGGACCCGGACTTTGGAATCCGGCCGACTGAAGGGCTGCCTGACGACAGGACAACCCAGTTGTTATGACTGCAGATGCATCCATGAAGGACATCGTAAAGCTGGTCTGACTTGCAGAATGTTTTAGTTCTGTCAAGATAAAAGCGTACTTGTCTATGAAAATCCAAGGAATGTAGGCAGTATTCTCCCTTGTTCGAGTAATTTGGGAAAAACACCAGGAGCTCAATGGACTGGTTAATGGAAAAGTCAAAAACCACTTTGGGGAGGAAGGATGGGTTAAGTTTGAAGTGATACTCTACCCTTATGAAAGATCAGATAAGTGCTCGATACATAATGCTTGTAATTCTGAAATTCTTCTTGCTGAAGTTAAAGCCACCAGGAATAAGGATTTCCAAGATAAGAATTTTAGGTCACAGGTAGCACCCGGCTCAAATGGGGGCAGAGAAAGATCCTGCAGAACCCAGGACAAATTCCATGCCTCCACGGGCTGTGTAATGGGAGGCCTGCTGTGAAAAATACCCTTGAGGAAGGTCTTGCAAAGACGAGAGGAGATGAGTGGTACTCCCTTCAGACCAGAAATTGGAAATAGCTGCCAGACGGCATAGTATGGTAGAAGCCGAGGCACCTTTGTCAAACAGCTCAGCCAAGTAGTGAAGAATAGTGGCCACGGGGGCTGCAAACAGGTCTAGCTCCTGATTACGTGACCAAATAGAGAATCTTTTCCATTTATCCTTGTAAAGTTTTCTGGTGGATGGTTTATGAGAAGCCAAAATAATATCCCGAACAGGTGAAGACAGAATTTCTTGCCTGGCAACTAACGGAAGTGGAGAAACCAAGCTGTCAGCTTGAGGGTGGACAGATTCGGAGGAGTCAGCCCTTGTGGGTAAGAAATTAGTTCCTGACGAGTGTCTAGGATCCAAGGAGGTCGTAACAGATGAGGTCAAAGGAAGGGAAAAGTACAGTTGTGTACACTTACCATAAATGTAGATGTTACAGTGTATTCACTGTTGCAGTCATTACATTTGGGTTATCTGCTTGCAGGTAGCCCTCAGTCGGCCTGATTAACAAAGTCTTGGGTCCTGCATCAGTTGCTGTCTCTTCTTCCGTGATGTCAGGTCGTTAGGGGTATAAAACATGCAGCAGAAGTAATTACATCAGTTTTTCTTGCCCTAGATGTCAGGTGCCCCCCTAATGGGAAGCAATTAAATCTATAAATATACAAGGTTATACCTCAAACAAAAAAGCACACAACCAAAAAGCTTTTAAGCACTGAAAAGGAGAGAAGAGGTATAGCCAAACTAAGTCAGGGGGCTGGAGGGAGGGCAACCAGGACTGCAACAGTGAATACATTCGAACATCTACATTTATGATAAGTGTACACAACTGTACTATGTTCTTTGTGTTTCACTGTTGCAGTCATTACATTTGGGTAGATTCCCAAAGCTAAGGATGGGAGGAGGAATTTAGAAAGCATTAGGACCAGCTATAAGGTCCTGCAAAACTGCAGGGGCAAAGCCAGCTCTGGATTTAGAGAAAATTGGCAAATGGTAATACTTGGTGAAAGTATGTACAGAACGCCAAGTAGCAGCTTCTAGGATGTCCCTGGTAGGTACCTCTCTGAGAAAGGCTGTAGAGGTGGATGCAGCCCTGGTTGAGTGAGATCTGATCCCCTGTGGGACAGGTTTTCCATAGTGCTTATAGCAGAAGTGAATGCAATGGCCTATCCATTTGGAGATAGATCACTTTGAAATAGCCTTCCCCTCTGTCCCTGCAGCAAATTACACCAGCAGTTCAGATTTCCTTTGAGGTTTAGACCTGTCCAAGTAGAATCTAAGTTGTCTGTGCACATCTAAGGAGTGCAGCATCCGTTTCCCTTTGTTCTGTGGATTAGTAAAGAAGGTAGGCAAATGGACTGATTAAAGGCCACACCGAATACCACCTTTGGCATGAAAGAGGGACTGGTCCTGAGGGACATCCTGTCCGCATGAAAGACGATGAAAGGTTCCACTGCCATAAGGGCCTGTAATTCAGATATCCTTCTTGCTGGAGTGATGGCCAATAGGGAAGCCGTTTTCCAAGAAAGGTATTTTAAATCTGCAGTAGCAGCTGGCTCAAAAGGAGGAAGGGTGAGTTTCTCCAATACAAAGTTAAGGTCCCAGACTGGAGTTGGAGCTCTCCTGGGTGGTCTTAAATTTTTGGCCCCTCTGAGGAACTGCTTGAGCAGTGGAAGAGAGAAGAGGGGAGGTTCTGTGTTATAATGTACTGAAATGGCTTAGGCGTGAATTTGTATGGAGGAAAAAAAGACAGGCCCTTGTGAAGCATCTCAGTTAAGTATTGTAAAATCGGAGGTAAATTGGGCACTACTGTGCTCATCCCTTGAAACTGGTTCCAGGCACAGAATCTTTTCCATTTTTCAGCATAAGATTTTCTAGTACTAGGCCTCCTTACCTCTAAAATGACATCCATCACTGGTTTACTGAGGGATGGTAAAGGAGAGCTTGGGTAATTAGCCAGGCTGCTAGGTTTAGTGTTTGAAGCAGAGGGTGCAGAATCTGGTTCTCCTGCTGAGACAGCAGGGTAGGAGTCTGAAGCAGGTGCCATGGGGCCAACAGTGACACACTGGGCAGGAGGGTATACCAGTGTCGGCATGGCCAGGCTGGTGCAATCAAAATCATCCTTGGTTTGTCTTGCGTGATCTTTAGTAGTATGTTGGAGAGCAGAGGCAGAGGAGGAAAGGCATAAACTGATGGATGCTCTGTCCTTCAGATGGAAAAACCTACTTGCCAAGCTTGTCTGTGGGGAGTCCTTGCACAAAATTTTTCCAATTGATAGTTCTGGAGGGAGGCAAACAGGTCTATATCTGGGCTCCCCCATTTGCTTGTCAACATGTTGAAAATACTTGGTTCCAGTTTTCACCTGTGTGGGTCCAAGAGGGTTCTGCTTAGGCCATCTGCCAGTGTATTTAGTTTTCCTGGCAGGAATTGAGCTTGTAGATGTACTTGGTAGCTCAAGGCTGTGTCCCACAATGCCATAGCTAGTCTGCAGAGGGGGTAAGAATGTGTACCCCCCTGCTTGTTTATGTACCGCATAACAGTGGTGTTGTCCGTCTACCATTAATTGTCCTGGAAGAATGCGGTCCTTGAAGGCTGTCAGAGCATTCTGTACAGCTAACATTTCTTTAGCATTGACATGAAGGTGCATTTGAATTGGGTTCCATTTGCCATGAGTGCACTTCCCTGCCAGGTCCCCCCCCCCCAATGCATTGTCTGATGCGTCTGTTAGGGTTTGGGTGGCAGGGGGTAGTGTGAATGGTAGTCCCTTGTTTTGGTGGCAGGCCTCTGCCCACCAAAGGAACTCTAGGCGTAGACAAGAAATGACAGGAATCATTGCTTCCAGATCCTGAGAATGTTGACACCATAGGCTTTTTAGATACTATTGTAGTTTCCTCATATGCAGTCTTGTATATGGAATTAGAAGAATGCGGAAGACCATGAACCCCAAGGCTTGTAGCACTTGCCTTGCAGATAGCAAGGTTTGTTTTTGTGACCACTTGTTTGAAGTAGGTTGTCAAGTGAATTTGTTTCTCTGGCGTGAGGAAAGCCATCTGGGAAGTTGTATTCAAGCTTTCTCCGAGGAATATAATTTAATTTGTTGACAGGGTACAAGGTGCGATTTCTTTTCGTTTATGGTGTACCCCAGAAAAGTTAGCACCCTCTGTACAAAAGCCAGATGATTCAAAACTATGTCCTGGTTTTTTACCTGAAGTAGACAATCGTCCAGGTATTGGTATATTTGGATATTTCTTTGCCTGCAAAATGCAATGACTGAAGCTAGGCACTTTGGCTTATCTACTGCGCCCAGGGTATTTATAAAGGTCAGTGCAGAGAACTGACAGTGCGTGTAGCCTGCTTTGAAGTGTAGGCATCTTCCGCAAGATTCCCTGATTGGGATGTGCAGGTATGCTCCCTTTAAATTTAGTGTGGTCAGCCAGGCATCTTTGCTTAGCACAGGAAGCAACTGAAGAGTCAGTATCTTGAATTTTGGAATCAGCCAAAAGGTGTTTAGAGTAGGCAGGTCCAGAGACAGTTTACCATAGGGGGGAGTTTTATTACTCCCAAATTTGGAAGTGGAGGCCCCCCCCACTGATTAGTCCTGTGCATCCCCTGGGACTGAAGCTTGCGTGCTCTGCTGGATCTGGGTTTGGACTGAGAAGGTCTGGAAGAGGCAAGAAAGGACCAATTCTTAGAAGGCCAATGCCTACTAAATCTTTGACTTTGTTAATCAGGCCGACCGAGGGCTACCTGCAAGCAGACAACCCAAATGCAATGACTGCAACAGTGAAACACGAAGAACACCCACACTTGACTAAGCCAAAATGGAGCAATGAAGATCACTTTGCTTCTCAACCGAATCATGTTCCGCAGAAAGAGGGGAATCAGAGGGTAAGCATAAAGGAGACCTGTGGGCAAATCGAGGACTAGAGCATCTCTTGACTCCCCGAGAGGGGGAAAGAGGGCAAAATAGCTGCTGCATTTTGCATTTGAAGGGGAGGCAAAAAGATTGCAGCATGGCGGGCCCCAGCAACTGAAAATTTCCGTCGCCACACTTGTGTTGAGAGACCACTCGTGCGGATGAAGTATGCATCTGCTCAGTTTGTCCGTAATCACGTTGGAGCTCCCAGTGATGTGCGCTGCGATCAGGAAGTGGTTGGAAGCTATCGCACACTGCCAAATTCTCATGGCTTCACGGCAAAGGGGGTAAGACTTGGTCCCTCCCTGTATGTACCAAACCACGCACATGTCCAACTGGACAGCAATCATTCTGGATGAAAGAAGCTGATGAAAAGCTTGCAACGCCAATAGCACCGCTCTTACTCCAGGACATTGATATGCAAATTGACCTCTGCATCGGACCACGTGCCTTGGACTGACTTTCCCTGTAAGTGACACCGGGATGTGGAACCTGGAAGGGATGACAAAGATTTTCGTCTGTATGCATCCACCAGAGGAGATCTTGTTTGCAAACGTTGGTGATGAGAACCTTGGAGTCCAGGGGCTGAAGACTGGGTATCCACTGGGCCTGAAGGAGCCATTGTAGTAATCTCATGTGCAGTTTGGCTAAGGGGACTATGGGGATGACTGTGGTCATAGATCCTAAGGCTTTAAGAATCTCCCTTGCAGACACCTTGCTTTGGCAGAGTATCACCTGAACTTGTGCCCAGAGTCTCTGAAGCCTGTGGGCAGGAAGAGAAATTAGGCTTGACTGCATGTTGAATATTGCCCCTATGAATTCCAGTTGTGATGGATGGAGGTTTGATTTCTTCCAGTGTATGGTGATGCCTAATGACTCCCACTAGAGGCAAGGTGTATCGGAGGGCCCTGACGAGGAGACGCTTGGTGGGGGCGGAGAGGAGCCAATCATCTAGATATGGAAACACCTAGAATCCCTGAAGTCTCAGATGAGCTGTTACCACTGCCAGACATTTCGTGAACACTTTGGGGGCCGTCGAGAGACCAAAAGGCAGAGCTCTGACCTGGTAGTGACTGGCTCCCAGCCAGAAGCGAAGGAGCCTCCTGGAGTGCTTGTCCATGTTGATATGGTAATACACATCCCGGAGATCTAATGAGAACATCTACACACACTCTTGCAGATAGTGGAGGACGGGCTGAATCGTGACCATGCGGAACTTGGTCTGAACTACTGATTTGTTTAGATGACTGAGACCCAGAATGAGTCTCCAGTCCCCTGTTTTCTTTGGCACCAAAAAGAATCTTGAGTAGAACCCTGATTCGCACTGATCTGAGGGGACCTTTTGAATGGCTCGTTTTTGAAGTAGCTTTCTTATTTCGGAAGCTGCCTCCTCCCTTTGACTGGGTGGAATATCGGGAAGGGATCTTGGAGTTCCTGGATAGCAGATTAGTGGAATATGATAGCCTGTGGTGATGATTCTCTGCACCCACTGATCGTTCGTAATGGGCAGCTAGGCATCTTGGCACAGAGAAACGTGCCCCGACTCCTTCCAGAGGAAAGCAATCGCGCAGCGCCTCAGGAGCGCTGATATGGTCTACCAGAGACGGAATCTCTGGAGCCTTGGTTCCGGGGACCCCCTCTGCCCTGAAAGGGGCATCTTCAGTTATTGGCACCCCCTCTGCCACGTGAGTCTCAGAAAGGACCTTGAGACTTTTTGAGCCATATTTTTCCACTCCTCTGGTTCCTAGAGAATGAACGCTGAGGTTTGGAGAAACGTAGGCCAACGGCAGACAAGGTATTCCCACCTTGCTTCGCACAAAACAGAGCAGAGTGCTCGATAGGGGCATTTAGGAAGGAAGACTTGGAGTCCGCGAGGTCACAGATGCGCATCCAGGCGTGACGTCTCATGACTACGCTTGCACTCGCAGCTCTGGCTGCTCCTTGGGTCGCGTGCGACAGCAACCTCATGGATGAATTAGATATGGATTCTAGGGTGGCAAGTTGGGAAGCAACCATATCACGTGCTCTATCAGATACTTGACCTACGAGAGTTCTGGAGAGTTCAGAGATGAGATCTCTCTGGAGCCTCGTAAAATGTGCCATAAAGTTCAGAGACCTAACCGTGAAGGTCGGTGACACAGACTCGCTTCCCTAACCTGTCCACTGCCCGGGACTCTCTTGGGGAGGTGAACAGCAGGACTCTCTTCTGCAAGGTCCTTTTTCGTGGCACCAACATAGTGTCCACTGGCAAGCCTGTGGCCCAATGGGGTTGATCGCCTGGAGGGGGGAAAACTTTGTCTGATCACATGGGGATGGCCTCAACGAAGTTGGGGGTTTTTCCAAGCCCGTTGCACGATGAGCTTAACCAGCTCATCGGCAGGGGGGGGGGGGGTCACCCAAGAAGTAGAGGGCAGAGAGCAAGAGGCCTGCAGGAATACGGATTCCTCTGAGGAAGGGGTTGAGGACTTCCAGTCACCTCTCCGTTTCAAGATTTCCATGATGTCCCCAAAGGAGACGTCAGGAGGCAACCATGGGGACCCTTCCCCTTCATCGTAATCCATATCCTCTGTGAGCGACTCCTCCGGGGAGTCCATGCGTCTCCTCTTACACACCCGTTTCCAGGGGGGTTCTTCGGTGGGAACATCCGAAGACTCAAAGTGAAATGTCCTGAACAGGGGTCTCCTAGGCCTTGCGCTCTCGGAGTCCTGGGGGGGTGGACTTGACAGCTGCAGCTCAGAGGGAACTGGGGGAATAACCAAGTGTGGAGGATTGAGGCAGCTACTGCCCTCTCCAACACCCGGAAATTGGGCCCACCCAAAGAGGAATAGGACCCCAGAACCGAAGAAGACTGAATCTGAGTCCGGGTCACACCCCGCTCCAGACAGTCCCCCCCCCCCCCCCCAGGACGGAGCCCCAATCAAGCTTGGAGCGGTAGTCACCCCCTGCTTCAAAGTAGAGGCTGACAAAACCATCTGAACTGCGACCGGGGGCTCACCCTCCCAAGCATGAGATTGAGGAAGGGTGGGTTCCGACGGAACCGACACCCAAAGGGATCTCGGAGCCTCAGACAGAGTTGTTGTTGGCACAGAGGAAGGAATTCCTCTGTTAAAAGTTGGGTAGATGAGCCTAGAGGGATCCAAGGGAGGACTAAGTAGGGGCTGCCGGAGAAACAGACCCAAAGCCAGGAGTGGGACAGGGTCCAGGCGGGTTTGAGATTCCCCGAGCAGTCAGCAGCTGATCAAAAAGTCACACCACATCCAATTCGGAAAGGCTCCTGGTTGATCTCACCAATGCACCTGAAGGGGAGTCAGGCCGGTCCAAAAAGGGGCTGAAAGCTGGTCTGGCAACGGGTCTACATTGGGTGAGTATAGTGTCCGTGGTGTCACAGAACAGCACCGACGATTCCAATTTTGCAACCGCTAATAACGGTATGGTTGGAGCTGTGAAAGGGCTCGGAACAGAAGTCACTATAGGAGTGGATGATAGGAACAGTTTCGATGTTGACTGAACCGATAACGGGATTGAAACGGGCAAAGTTGATGCCGATAAAGAAATGGACATACTAGTTGGTATCGAAGACGTAATACTGGTTGGTATCTTAGACGTAGGCGGTGCCGTAATTGTCAGTGCCGACGAGGCTACCTCTATAAACTTTATTGGAGCCGATGTAGTAGTAGTCGGCACAGAGGAGGCAGAATGGTGTTCAGATGATGACTTATGGGCCTTGTGCTTATGACCTTTACCTCTGTCACCGGCCGGTGAAAAGGGATCCGAACAAGGACGTTTCTTATCCAAAGCTGGAGGGGGTGAGACCTCCGTCGCATAAATGGCCTCAGAGAAAGGCGAAGCAAACAGGCCCTTTAAATTTAGTTTTATGACGTTTATTCAGCGTCTGCTGACTGAAGCTAGCACAGATATCATAAGGGGGTGTCGCTGACAAATGCGGAACCCCCAAAACAGTAAACACATTCCTCATGGAGGTCACTATTTAGTAGTTTACCACTGCAAGAACAGCAGTGTTTAAATCCCGTAGTTCCCTTCTTTTCAAATATACCAAAAACACACTCGCACACAAGGGACAGAGAGGAAATGGAGGAGAGAAAAAATACCAACAATGGTAACAGGATACCATAAAAGGTAGAAAGTTAGAGATATCAAGAAATTACCAACAATGGTAAGAGAGAAATACCTGTGGGTAGAGCAGTAGCAATACAGAACAAGAACAAGTTATAAAGAAGAAAAAAACTTCTCAAACTATTAAATCTAAGAAAAAAGCACTTCGCTGGAGAGCTCTGTGAAATGCTTCTATATGGCTGCTCAGCAAACGAGATCTGAGGTAACTGAGCAAAGGGCATTGTGGGTAGCAGCTTAGCTTGAAGAGTTTTTGGTGCACACAAGCTTGGTATAAGGCCGGCTCGGAACCGAACCCATCAGTGATGAATAGTAAGAAGATTAATTTCAGATCTATACTTAGCCCAAAGCTAGGTAAAACAAATATACTGTCTCAGGCTTTTATTTAACTGATGTACTAGAAATATACAGACGTCTAAACTAAAACTAATAATCTTAAGGATTTTTTTTTTTTTTTTTACTTTTTAATAAGCAAGGGCAGAAAACAATGTTGTCCATTGTCACCATTATTATTTACTTTGGCTACTGAGCCTCTAGCCAATTACATAAAACTAACATTTATACTTCCAAAGTTCAGTTCTTTGCTTACAATATACTGTAAATGTCTGCAGTCTTAAGGGAAGCAACCAGATCTAATCAGAACTGTTGGTCAAGGACACCACATACACAAACCCTGTAGATATAGCCAACCTGCTGGCAGGCAGGTCAGGTGAAAACTTCACTCCTCTGCCCCCCCCCCCCATCAGTAAACAGGACATCCCCAGTACCTGCCCCCTCCCCTTATCTCTAGGGAGCAAGTCATCACTGCCCTCTCAAAAGTAAAAAATACAGCCTCCATGGGACCCAACAACATCCCAGGCTGCATCCTACATGAATTCAGGCAGGAACTTGCAGCATCATTAGGCACCCTATTCAGGCAGGAACTTGCAGCATCATTAGGCACCCTATTCAACCAAAGCCAGAGTACCTGCTTCATCCCAGCGGAGTGGAGGACAGCTATCATCCCTCTGCACAAATGAGAGGCGTCCACCGATCTAGGAAATTATAGACCCATCAGTCTTCCTAATCTAAACTGTAAGGCCATGGACTGGAGTGGATTATCATGGACCTCATTAACAAGGACATTGGCAGCCTCCAGACACTTGATCCCACACAGTTTGGTTTTATCAAGGGGAGGTCATGCTTGTTAAATCTGGTTGATTTCTTTGAGACAGTCACCAAGGCCATAGACGAGGGTAAGACTGTGCACACCACCTACCTTGATCTGGCCAAGGCCTTCGACACTATTCCCCACTCAGGTATAATAGATAAACTCTCTCAACTAGGCAATCCATATGTTACCAGATAGGTAAGCAAACTGGCTCACTGATAAACCTACCTAATCAAAATAGAGGAAGCCACCTCAAGTAGTAGACCCATAATAAGCGGTGTACCCCAGGGATCAGTCTTGAGACTTGTGCTGTTTGAAATATAATTCTCAGAGGTGCAGGCCAAATCTAGTGGGCTATGGCTGACCAAGTTTGCAGCTGACCCCAACAAATGACTGGTGCCAGAAACATGTCCTCAAACTGAATGGCAGAAAATGCATCATCCTCCTTTTGGGGAGAATGATGTTCCCACAAATGATCACACTGATAATAAGGCACTAAGCATGCAGTCATAAGGGACTTGGGAACCCATGTTGATAGCAAACTGATTTTTGACCACCATATTGCCTTTGTTGTACGGAAAGCATTCTACATGCTCCACCTCATTAGTAAGGGTATCTTATCCAGGGACAAGGTGGTCATAACATCCCTGTATTCTTCCCTTATAAGACCGATTATGGAATACAATGCCCCTTTCAGCATGCACCTCACAAAGCACATACAGCAGCTGGAGAGACCACAGAGATTAGTCACTCAGAGAATCCAGGGCCTCAAAACATCTACCCTATACAAATAGGCTAAAAGCCCTGTCCCTTTACTCAGTCTCCTACAGACTCCTCAGAGCTGACCTCTGTCTGGCACACAAAACAGTCTCAGACCCTATCCTGACGGGACTGCTGCATATTCGCAAGTCAAGCTCCACTCGAGTAACCCGCACGCGAGACCTCAACCTGGTCTGTGACATCAGTAGGACTTGTTGATGGGACAGATGCGTCCCAGAGGCTCTCCCTTTTGTGGAACCCCTCTCCACATAAAGCAGAGTACCTCATTAGAACCTTTTTAAGCACAACCTGGATAACTGGATGGGGAACAGAAAATACACCCCCTGGGATTCCACCTATGTTCCTGCTGGACAGTGGCATAGGGTGCTGACTTGTTGGAACATGGGCTAAATTCTTGGCTAGACTTGTAAGGGCCTCAGGGCCAATAGCCTAGTAACTTCCTATGATTATTCACCAATAGAAAAATTCATTAAAAATATTTTGAACAGATGTATCTAAAATTCAGTCAGAATAATACTAATTTAATTTCTTATTAGTTATTTGATGAACACTAAACAAATTTTAAAATGGGATATCAAAAGAGAAAGAAAAAATATTTGGGGATTACTTTTATGTGCAGTTGCATAAAACAGCAGCAAATAAATTACAAAACAGTTTAGACAATATTAAACAATAATACATAGAACTTGTTAATTGCTATGGAAGATGCTGATTTAATCAAAATGGTAATTTTACTTAAAATATATATTATGCAGACAACTTCTTTAGCCCAACAGAGAACCCAATTTAATGACTTATGTTCAAAGTTCTTATGACACCTCCAACAAACCTAGAGTAGCATTGGGACATGATGTAACAGAACGGAAAGATGAAGAATTGCAGGGACCACTTCTATCATCCCTGTGTCAGAAGATGCTGAATGATGCGCGTGTGTGTGGGGGCTTTATCTTGCAAAAAACAAGGAACCACTTGAAAGGGAGGGAGATATCAACACAGCCATATGCATCTGTAAAATATCACTTTCAGAACCCATTTGTCTAAGACTGTGTTGCCAAAGACAGAAGTGGAGGTTCAGACTTTTGGGAAGGATTAAATGCTTGCCAGTATGGGGTGGGGGGTTTGAAGACTGTCAGACTTCTTAGACCATCCTTTATTCTGGGTGTCCCTTCCTTTCTTCTTGAAGCCTCCCTGCTATCACGTTTTTTCAAGTCTGCTTAATTTCTTTTTTTGTAAAAAAGAAGTTATGTACTCACCATAACATTACATATTTGTAGTCCATCTCAACCTTCATTCTTGCATATGGGTTCGGAGCCAATCCTCGGCTCCGACTCGGTCGATTACAAAGCTCAAAGTCTCTGTTGACTCGTGGCAAGGTAGGGATCTCCTAGTGCACTAGTAAGAATCCCCGTTTGCTGCTGACTATAAAAGTGATGGAAAAGTTTTCCACAAGGAACAATAAAGATGAAAGGTCTTCACCCTACCAAAGGTAATACTATCCAGTATCCAGATCCTACAAGGATACACGGACGGGGGTAGGTGGGTGGGTTCGTAAGAACGAAGGGCGAGATGGACTACAAACATGGAACTTTAGGGCGAGTACCTAACTTCATGTTCTGTAGTCCTATCTCGCCTTCATTCTTACATCTGGGACAGAGTCCCTAGGACCATTTTCTCAGGTGGCTCATGGGAATATACTCCTAAGAACCGTGGAGCCAAAGGAGGCTCTACCCCTTGATGTCAAATCCAATTTGTAATGAGTTATAAAGGTATGAGGGGTAGCCCAAGTTGCTGCTGCACAAATACTGTCAACTGGGACTCTGGCTTGAAAGGCAGCAGATGTGGATAGGGATCTGGCAGAATGAGCCTTAATTTTAAACGGAAGTTCCTTTCCATTGGAAGAGTAGATAAATGAGATACAGTTGGAAATCCAATTTGATAGAGTTACCTTAGAGACTGGCAGACCTATCCTAGTTTCAGAAAAGGATATGAACAATTGGTCTGATTTTCTAAGTTGCTTGGTTCTATGTAGATAGAACCATAACTGTCTGAACATCAAGTTGATTAAATTTATATTCTGCACTGTTTGAATGATTAGGAACAAATACTGGCAGTTCGATAGTTTGGTTCAAATTAGACAGAGCAAACTTTGGGGATGAAAGAAGTGTTTGTACGAAGGGAAACGGTCTCTATGAAAAATCAAGTAAGGGAGTTTGACTGACGGTGCTTGTAACTCTTAGACACCCTTCTAGCGGATGTAATAACTACTAGAAAAATGGTCTTCCAAGACAGAAACTTCAGTTCACAAGAATGCACGGGTTCAAAAAAGGCGGGGAAGCAAGTTTGGAGAGAATGAAATTTAGATCCCAAGGAGCTGCAGGTTCCTGAAAGGGAGGTCTTAAAAAGGCAGTGCCTTTAAGGAAGGTTTTACGCAATCTGTGAGCAGTCAGATTAGGCTCATGTTGTCCCAAATGAAAATTTGATATCGCTGCCAGTTGAAATTTAATTGTAGCAGCAGCTGATCCCTGATGGAAAAGTTTGGTTAGGAATTCTACCACCAAGAGGATGGATGCTGTGTAATGATCTACGTTTTTCTCTTTTGTCCAGATAGAAAATTTTCTCCATTTGCTAGCGTATCATTTCCTCATGGAAGGTTTGTGGGAAGATGTGATGATATGGGTCACTGCAGGTGAAAAATCATGAAGTCTGACTAGGGATGGAAGCGGAGCAGCCACGCCGTCAAGTTGAGGGTGTGGAGGCAGGGGTGAAAGGAGCCTGACATGTGTCAAGAGGTCTGGAACTGAGTCCAGAGTCCATGGATAGTCTAGGAGATGAGGCCCAGGAAAGGGGAACCAAATCTGATGAGGCCTGTAAGGAGTGATCAGAATCATTTTGCTTCCCAAGGACTTTGCTTTCTGGATCACTTTCGATATGAGCGGAAAAGGGGGAAATGCATAAAGAAGTCACGGAGGCCATTTGTGAACAAGTGCGTCTCTCGGTGACTCCCCCGGAGGAGGGGTAAGGGAGAAGTAGCTGCTGAATTTGGCATTGATTGGACTGGCAAACAGATCGCAGCAAAGCTGTCCCCATTTACAGAAAATCTGCTCCGCGACTTTCTGATTCAGAGACCACTCGTGCAGCATCAAGATTGCCCTGCTGAGCTTGTCGGCTATCACAATGGTTGTCCCTGGGATATGCGTTGCTACTAGAAAGCACTGGGAAGATATCACCCACTGCCAAACACGAAGAGCCTCTCGACATAGGAGGTAAGATCTGGTTCCTCCTTGCTTGTTTAAATACCATACCACAGACATATTGTCCGATTGGATTGCTATCGTCCCTAGGAGGAAGAAAGTCGTGAAATGCTTCCAACGCTAGTAGCAATGCTCGTATCTCCAGGACACTGACATGCAAATGAACCTTGTGATCTTGCCATGTGCCTTGGACAGTGCTGCCTAGATAATGCCCTCCCCACACCCTATCTAGGTGGCATCCGTAGTCTCAGTAGCAATGGGTTGGGAAGGAAGGAAGGGTGTTCCTGTCATCAGTTGATCAGGCTGAATGCACCAACGAAGGTCCTTTTTGCAAGATTCCGTTATCAGAATATGATGAGACAGAGGCAGTTGTTGAAGAGGCCACTGAAGGATTCGCATATGCAGTCTGGCTAGTAGAACTAGAGTTATGGTAGAAGCCATGGTCCTTAAAAGTTTCAGCACTGTCTTGGCTTTGACTCTCTGTTGAGGAAGTAAGCTGTTTATCTGTTGTCCGAGATGTTGAATTCTGTCTGCAGGAAGACGAGCCATCATGGGGACAGTCTATTTCTGCACCTATAAAAGTCATAAATTGAGAGGGCGACAAGGCAGACTTTTCCTAATTTATCGTAATTCCTAACTGGGTGCAAAGCTGGATGGATGAATCCCTGGCTTGTAGGAGTAGGTGCCTGGTGGTGGCGGTCAGGAGCCAATTGTCCAGGTACGAAAACACTTGGAATCCAAGACGTATGAAGTGAGCCGTTACTACCGCCATACATTTGGTGAACACCTTGGGGCTGTGAGACCAAAGGGCAGAGCATGAAATTGATAATGACTGGCTCCCAGCCGGAAGCATAGATGACTCCTCGATGCTCTGTCCATTTTGATGTGGTAGTACGCATCTTGGAGATCTATGGAGCACATCCAATTGTCTTTACCTAACAGAGGGAGTATAGACTGCAGGGTTATCATTCGGAACCTGGACTTCTTTACGGATTCATTTAATTTGCTGATGTCCAAAATGGGCCTCCAGTCCCCTGTTCATTTTGGCACTAAAAAGAATCTGGAGTAAGTTCCGAATCCTATCTGGTCTGTGGGGACGGTTTGGATGACTATCTTTGAAAGCAACTTTTGAACTTCTATGGTTGCTTGATCCCTGGGATTGGGTGGAACCATCTGGGATCTTCTTGGGGGTGTGAGGTGGAAGAAAGAAGGGTATGGAGTATCCTCTGGTGATTATTCTTTGCACCCACTTGTCCTGGATGATGTTGAGCCAAGCTTCTGGATACAAAGATAAGTGACCCCTGAATGGCTCCAGAGAAACACAGCTGGGCCCCACATCAGGAGCACTGATAGGGACGACCACGAAAGGAATCGTGGCCACCCTGGATTTGCAGACCCCCCCCCCTTGCCTCTAGGGCGACGTCTACCATTAGCTCCTCCTCTGCCTCTGAAAGAGGAAACACCCTGTGCGTCCGGGTAAAATCTCTGGGATTTCTTGAACTGCATTTTTCCGCCTCTCTGACCCTTGGGGTATGGTCTAGAAGGGGCAGTAAAACATACTCCCACGGCAGTGTTTTCCCTTCCTGTTTGCACCTGGCAAGTGTATCTTTTACCTTTAGTCCAAACAAAGAGGAACCGAAGGGGGCGATGGTAAAAGATTTGAAAGGCACTGCAAAATTACATAAGCACATCCAGGAGTGTTCCCTTGAACCCGCTACCCTACTCGCTCCATCTGCTGCATAGGATATCAGCCTCATGGAGACGACAACAATGGAGTTTAAGGTGGACAACTGAGCAGTAAGTTTCTCCAGGACTCCTTCAGTTGATGTACCTTGGAGCTAGTTCCTTTAGGAGATCTGACGCCTAGTAAAATGTGTGAGGCAATTCAGTGATCTAAGAGTAAAAAGCCACTTAAGAGAAGATACGCTTCCCATATCTATCCATCGTTCAAGACTCCTTGTTCGGTGGATGGACAGATGTAGAAGATTCCGCTAGTTCTTTCTTTGTGGCTGCCACCATCACCATGGCATCTACAGGCACACTTGGTCAAGAACTCTCTCTCTTTGGGGGCTGAAAGAAACTCGTTGGGTCTTCTGGGGACTGGTTCCACGGCATCAGGAGTTTCCCACACCTTTCTACTAACTAGGTCTAGGAGCTTATTAAAAGGTGGAGCCACCCAAGAGGCTGAAGGTTGAGACCCGATAGCCTTCAGGTACACGGACTCCTCATCAGAATGGGTGACAGTGGGCCAGCCGCAACTCTGCTTCAGGATCTCTAAGATATCTACAAAGGAGATGGAGGATGACCTAGGGGACCCTTCTGACTCCTCGAGGTCAGTGTCCAAGGTGATGGTCTCCTAGAGGGAGTCTACATGCTTCCTCTTGCATGCCCAATTCCGAGGGGGCTCCTCAAAAGGGTATTCTTGAAGGTTTCCAGAAGACTGGGGGCCACCCAACAGGGGCTCCTGAGGCTGTGGGTCTCTGCTGCTGACAGAGAGAGAGAGAGGTGGTGCTGAGACAGAGGTCGGTGCTTGAGGGGGAAGAGTATCTGTACCCTTGTGCGGAGCTGACAACCAAGACAGCATGCTCATCATCTCAAATGCAGATCTCTGGCTCAGATGACCGCCGCGGTTCCGTGGAAATGGACGTAGCCCTTGCCTCCAAAGCGATAGACTCAGAGATGGATGTAGGGTCCGAGCTCAACCTAGCTGACACACAGAGAGGTAGGCTCGGCACTGAGGAAGTTCTGGTCCAAATATCCCTGTCAGGGCTGACTGGTGAGCTTTGGCTCCTAGACACCAAGGATGGCGCCGAAGGTGTCGGAGCAGTACTCTGCTCCGAAACAGACAAGGGGTGCTGGAACAGAGGGTTCCGCAACAAGTGGCACCAAAATCTCCGGCTCCGAAGGACCAACACAGCTCGGAGGAGCAACAGCACGAATGGTCTTAAATGGCACCGGAACAGACTGGGTCGGAGCCAGCAACAATTATGGTAAAGCAGACTACTTCAAAAAGTCTAAGCACTACTCTCTCTACATCCTCTTCCGAAAGGCTCTTGGAGGATCTGGATGACAGGGTAGGCGACTTAGATCTCTGTAATATGGGAGAGAGTAAATTTGAGGAGACCGGCAATAGCTACGATGCAATTTCTCAGTGGTCGGCTCTGAAAGACTTGGGACCAACACTGCAGTATCAACATCGATAACCTCAACTGGCTCCAAAGACAGTGGAGCCGAAGAGGTAGACAGCTTATCCAATTTTAATACTTTGAGGAGGTCCAGACAAAATAGTCGGTGCAGGAGAATGTCTCTTTGCCAACTTGACCTTCTCTTTCTTTGAAGAGGGAGACTTGGAAGATTATGAAGAGCTGGCTAAATCCTCCTCGAAGGAAGGCTTAAGGAGACCTTTCAGTATTAATTTGTTCTTCCTTTCTTGGAGAACTCTAGAGCTGAAGGAGTGACAGAAAGAACAAGTTTCCTGGAGATGAATGGCTCCAAGGCAGTAAACACAGTTACTATGCCCGACAATGACTGACATTTTTTGGGAGCACTTGAGGCACTTTTTAAAACCTGAACATTTATGATCTTTGGACTCAGACATACTTAGCACAAACAGAACTCTATCAAAGACAAGAGAGAGGACAAGGTCCTCTAACTTAAACGGGCCTCGCCCTGTAAGAAAAACTACACACAAAAACACAACCGAGGATTAGGTCCTCTAACTTAAACCGGCCTAACCCCCACGAAGAAAAACTCAAACACAGACGAGCAAAAAACAGAGGACTAGGTCCTCCAACTTAAAACAGGCCGAGCCCTGTTGAGGAAACAACACCAGAAAAGTTTAATAGAGGACTAAGTCCTCGAATTTAAACAGACCTAGCTGCGAAGAAACAGGAAAGAAGCTAAGTCAGAAAAGTACCACAAAATGTAAACTTAAACAGGCTAAATATTAGCCAGTAAGATAGAAAACGACACTGTACACAAAATACTATTATACTGATATACAATACAAGAGAACAAGGTCCTGACACAAACGCGGACCTACACTAATAGGAAACTATCTCAAAAACCAGCACATAGAAGGGATACCACTCTGAGAACAAAAACAGGCCTAGAGATGGCCAACAAGTTCTCAGCAAAAACACTTATTTACTACCTAGGGTAACTATTACTAAAACTATGTAAACTAAGCTATTATATGTAAAAATATCAATAAGAACTACAACAGTAATGAAAAATATCCAACTTAGCCACGACCAAGCAAGAAGCACTTCTGTACTTGTAGACGTGGCAAACGAGATCTGGGGATTCTTACTAGTGCACTATGGGATACCAACCTTGCCAGGATCAGCTCCGAACCCATATGTAAGAATGAAGGTGATATAGGACTACAGAACATGGTAACATTAAGACCCTTGGCAAGCTTGAGAAGGAAGGTTGAAAAATCTGAGAATTTCCCTAGATCAGTTTGCCTCTCACACTTAAGTACTTCTGCAGCCGATGGTCCAAAAATTATGTGTAAGGGGGAATTTAACATTTTCAGACTGAACATTCTCATAACCAAGCAAAACTTCTTATAACAGTTGCAGGAACAACAGTCCTGGAAGTGTCATCAACCGAGACACACACAATTAAAGATGGGGTAACCACTTGAATCACAGAAGCAGCAAGACCATACAAAGATACTTTTTCCTCAGAAGAGGGAAAGTCATCCTAGGCAGGGCTGGCCTTAGCTGAAACGGCACCCTAGGCGAAGTACTGCTCTGATGCCCCTTAAGCCCCACCCACACTGAACTCAAGGAACACCCCTATTTGAGCCACACCCGCTAACTTTGGGATCCTAAAAACAGAGATGGCTAACTTCACGGCACGCATGCAAATGAAGAATAGTTGCGTGACTGCCAAATCATATACCAATGCATTGTACAAGCACGTACACAAATGCATGCATCTCACCATACCCAATAGAACCACAACACTCGCCTCCAAAAAAAGGAAGCCAATCTGGTGGTCCCCTGCCATAAACAAACTCTAACAGAAGGAGGAAACTGATGCGGAATAAGGTGACGTCACAAGACTGGAAAAACTCCCTTATCTGCCTCAACAAAAAGTTGAGATCCCTCATCAAATCCTCTAAAGCTAGGTACGAAAACAGAATTGCAGCAAATAGTAAAGACAACCACAAGGCCTTCTATACTTATGTAAGAATCTCCACGGTCATACCCAGATTTGCTCTGAGCTACTGCACAATGGTACCTCCTATACTGAGCCAACAGATTCAATGCTAACTTTACCCCCCCCCCCCCCAAAGGACCAATCACAATACCAGTAGATTGCCAGGCACCCAGTATTACTGCTGCACAGGTTAAAACAGCACTGTCCAATGCGAAGAATACAGCTTCTGTGGAACCTGACAATATCCCTGGTTGTGTTCTACATGAACTACAGAATGAACTGGAACCTCACCTGTGTGCCCTGTTCAAACACAGCCTCACCTCAGGCTTTGTCCCTGCCGAATGACGCACTGCTACAGTCATCCCTCTCCACAAAGGAGGAGCGACTACAGACCCTGGGAACTACCGCCTCATTAGCCTGAAGAGTCTAACATGCAAAGCTATTGAACACATAATCATGGACCTAATAAACAAGGATATAGGGAATCTCCAAACACTGGATCCCACACAGTTTGGTTTTTTGAAGGGTAGATCATGCCTGCTCAACTTGGTTGACTTCTTTGATTCAGTCACCAGACCTTGATCTGGCCAAGGCTTTTGATACCATTCCCCAACTCGGGAATCATAGAAAAACTCACTAAGCTTGGCATCAACCCCTTATAGCACTAGGTGGGTTGCAAACTAGCTCACAGACTGCCGATTAGTCACGAGTGGAGTCCCACAGGGTTCGGTCCTGGGTTCTCTCCTGTTTGGTATCTACTTCTCTGTAGTCCAGGCCAACACAAAGGGACTCTGGCTGACTATGTTCACAAACCGTTGCAAGTTGGGAGCTATTATTAACTCCGCAAGTGATGTTGACATCCTACAGAATGATCTCACTGTGACCAGCAACTGGTGTCAGAACCATAGCCTTAAGCTCAATGCCAAAAAATGTTTTATCCCCTTTGGGAAAAACCCGGTTCCCATGAATTACCACACTGATGGTAGTCCACTGAGATCTGGGAACACAGGTGGACAGCAACCTCTCTTTTGATCAACACATTGCCACTGTGGTCTGAAAGTCCTATGTGGCACAGCTCATTACGAAGGGGTTTTGCATGCAGGAAGAAAGAGATCATTGTCTCCCTCTATTCTTCCCTAATTAAGTCTATCATAGAGTACAATGCCCCATTTGGCATGTACCTCACTAGACACCTGCAGCAACTGGAGGCGCCGCAAAAAGTACAGTTTTGTACCTACCATAAATGTAGATGTTCGAGGATCCACATTGCTGCAGTCCTAACTATAGGGTAGTCCGCTGTCCAGTCGGCCCGAATACCAAAGTATATGGCTGACGTCGGTCACGGCGCATTAGACTGACGTCAGTACGTCAGGGTACTAATGCGCATGACCGACGTCATATCCTCAGTCTTTTCTTGCCCCAGATGTCAGAAGACCCTAAAAAGACAAGGCCAAAACCAAAACACACCAAACATACCTGCACCAGAAATATATACAATATATACAAAGGTACCAGAATATAATCTCACCTACACAACCACCCCTGAACACAGAGGGGAAGGAGGGAGGGTAAATTGGACTGCAGCAATGTGGATCCTCGAACATCTACATTTATGGTAGGTACAAAACTGTACTATGTTCTTCATTCCACATTGCTGCAGTCCTAACTATTGGGTAGAATCCCAAAGCAGAGGTAGGGGAGGCTGGCAAATCATAAGGAAGCAGGAGCTGATAACATGCCTTGCAAAATAGCAGTGGCAAAACCAGCCCTAGACTTAGAGTAGAGAGGAAGGTGGTAATGCTTAGAGAAAGTATGCACTGAACTCCAAGTAGCTGCCTCCAAAATATCCTTAGTTGCCACCCCTTAGAAATGCTGTTGAAGTGGCAGTAGCCCTAGTGGAATGAGGCCTAATCCCAGCTGGAATCTCTTTGCCATGATGGGAATAACAAAAAGCAATGCAAAACCCAATCCACCTAGAAATAGTTTGTTTTGACACAGGCTTGCCCTGCGAACTCAAAGCAAAAGAAACAAACAACTGCTGAGACTGTCTAAAATCCTTAGTCCTGCTTAAATAATAACGCAATTGCCTGTGTACATCTAAAGTGTGCAAAATCTTTTCCCCTTTATTTTGGGGATCTGCATAGAAAGTAGGCAAATGAATAGTTTGGTTTAAAGCCACACTAGAAACCACCTTAGGCATAAAGGAAGGATTAGTACGTAATGATACCCTATCCTTATGAAAAATCAAAAAAGGCTCAACCGCCATAAGGTCCTGTAACTCAGAAACCCTTCTTGCAGAAGTAATGGCCAACAAAAAAGCAGTCTTCCATGACAAGTATTTCAGGTCAGCAGTAGCTGCAGGCTCAAAAGGTTGTAGAGTAAGTTTCTCCAACACAAAATTGAGATCCCAAGCAGGAGTAGGAGCTCTACGTGAGGGTCTTATATTCTTTGCCCCGCTAAGAAATTGCTTGAACAAAGGATGTGAAAACAATGGTGGGTCACAATCATAGTGAGCTGAAATTGCTGCAGCATGAATCTTAATGGAAGAGAAAGACAAACCTTTGTCCAATAACTCAGTAAGATATTGAAGAGCCACACTCAAATTAGGCTCCGAAATCTCCAAATTCTTTGCTGCAGTCCAAAATAAAAATCTCTTCCATTTTTCTGCGTACACTTTCCTTGTACTAGATCTTCTGGCTTCCATAATCACATTTAAAACTTGTTGAGGAAGTTGAGACCTGCTGTCTTTCAAAACAGAATATGCCAGGCTGTTAGATGAAGAGTTTGAAGCTTGACATTGAGCAGATGACCGTCCCTCTGAGACAATAGGTGTGGAATCAAGGGTAAAGGCCAGGGAGGCTTCCTTACCAGACTCCTCAGTAATGGGTACCAGTGCTGCCGAGGCCAATCTGGAGCTATTAAAATCATCCTTGGCTTGTCTTGTCTGACCTTTAGAAGCACCTTTGGGAGAAGAGGCAGAGGTGGAAAAGCATACACATGAAGATTTTTCCAACTGAAAGAAAGAGCATCCACTTTCCAAGCTGTGTGATGAAATCCCTTCGTGCAAAACTTTGGCAGCTGGTGGTTTAGTGGAGAAGCGAACAGATCTATGTCTGGAGTTCCCCATGACACTGTCAATTTTTGAAATACATGAAGATCCAGTTTCCACTCGTGGGGATCCATGATTTGTCTGCTTAATACATCTGCTAAGGAGTTCTGTGCTCCCGGCAGAAACCTTGCCTGAAGAGTTAGTTGCAAGCCGAGCGCAGTCCCCCATAAAATCATTGCTTGCCTGCACAATGGGTAAGAATGTGTTCCCCCTTGTTTGTTGATGTACCACATGACAGTTGTGTTGTCTGTTAGAATCAACACCAGCCCTGGAAGAAGTAAGTCCTTGAAAGCCTTTAATGCAAACTGGACTGCTAACATCTCTTTCATGTTGATATGTAGATGCTGTAGTCTGGCAGGCCACTTGTCTTGTATCCACTTTCCATCTAGATGAGCTCCCCAAGCAATGTCTGAGGCATCTGTCGTTAGAATCTGACTTGCCTCTGGCCGGGTCACAGAGAGTCCCTTGTTTAGGTGACATTCCTGAGCCCACCACAAAAATTCCTTTTGAATGCAAGGTATTATTTGAATGACAGTGTCCAAATCCTGGCAGTGCTGTGTCCATAGATTTTTGAGATACCATTGTAGCTTCCTCATATGCAGTTTGGCATTGGGAAGCACCAGAATACAAGATGCCATGAACCCTAAGGCTTGAAGGACTGTCCTTGCAGTCAGCCCGGACTGAAGAGATAATTGATGGAAGTAACTGGAAAGATTCTTTTGTTTGTACGGGGTTAAAAAGGCCATCTGGGCTGCTGTATTCAGTCTCACACCCAGAAAGCACATGTCTTGAGAGGGTACTAGACTGGACTTTATTTCGTTCACAGAATACCCTAGGCATCTTAGCACTGCTATGACATATTCCAAATGCTGTAGAAGGTCTTCCTTTTCTTGAGCCAGAATCAGGCAGTCGTCCAAGTAAGGATAGATTTGAATTCCTGTTAGCCTGAAGTAAGCTATCACTGGAGCCAGAACCTTTGTGAATACTCTGGGCGCAGTAGATAAGCCAAAGGGCAATGCAGAGAACTGATAATGAGAATTTCCAGCTCGGAAACGCAGATACTTTCTGCAACTTAGTCTTATAGGCACATGAAGGTAAGCTTCCTTGAGATCTAAAGTTACCATCCAGTGATCTTTGCCCAGCAGAGGTAAAAGCTGTTGTAACGTCAACATTTTGAACTTTGGAATGTCCAGAGAAGTGTTGAGGATAGATAAATCCAAAATTGGTCTCCACGTGTTCCCCTTCTTTGGTACTAGAAACAGGCGAGAATAAAATCCTAGGCCCCTTTCTGGCACAGGAACTGACCGAATGGCTCCTATTTGGAGCAACAGAGAAATTTGCTTGCGAGCCTCTGTTCTTTGTAGAGGAGGAATGTCTGGCATGCCTTTGAAAGGAGGCAAGGTATGGAAATAAAACCTGTAACCGTGGTGAATGATATCCAGAACCCATTTGTCTTGGGTAATTAAATCCCAATTTTCTTTGAAAAGAGACAGCCTTCCTCCTAGAGGTGCCGCCAGGCGAGCATGTACTGGCAGCTGAAAAGGCAGGTCATTGGGTCTGCTTACGAAAGGACTGACCCCTGCCCTCACCAGAAGTCTGAGCAGGTGAACTCCTGTCCTAGGCCTAAAAGAACCTTGAGCTCTGCCCCTACCACGTCTAGACCTACCCCTAGACTGGGAATCATAAGCAGGATAAGTCCACCCCTTAGTAGGCCAATTTCTACTAAACTTGGAGGCTGCACCTGCAAAAATCCTTAACAGTTTGCATAGACTTAGCCTTGTCCTCCATTTTCTTTAAAACTGCTTCCACAGGCGAACCAAACAACACATCAGACTGCAAAGGAGCATCCAAAATCCTTGTCTTAACATGCTCAGCTAAGTTCTGATCTCTCAACCAGGCGTGCCTACGAAGAACAGAACCAGTGGCAGCCACCCTCGAGGAGGCCTGCACAGCATCAAAACCACACTGCAAAGAATGCTTTCCCACTTGTTCAGAAACATGAACTAAATCCTGCAGCTCTTTACACTCAATACCTTCAGCCAGAGCATCCACCTTAGACTTCAATTGTGAAAGGAGATAATTCTGATATTTTAACATATGAAACTGACAATTCAACGCCCTCATGGCTAAAGTGGAAGAAGTGTACACTTTCTTTCCCCATCTATCCAAAGCCCTTGCCTCTATCAGGAGGAACAGGATTTTTAACCACAGAAGCCTTCACACCTTTAGGCCCCTGAGAGACAGTTTCTGGGTCCGCCCTAGGACTCTTAAAAAGATACTTATGGGCTTCAGGCACCCTATAGTACCTATCCAGTTTAACTGGGGCAGGAGGCAAAGAATCAGGATTTAGTGAAGCCTCTGCAAAAACATCTTCTACAACATTCAGAACAGGAGGTATAGCTAAAGGCCTATGCTGGGGTAAAACAAGAATTCTCTAAGCCTTTTCCTGGAATCAGAGAAATCTTGACCTTCCCATTTAAAATGCTCCCTCATGGAATGCAGGGTCTCTGAAAAAGAAAAATCCTCAGGAGGCGAAGCTGAAGGAGTAGAATCATCCACATCAGAATCAGAATAAGGAGGATACTCCTGCAAGTCCTCAGCAGAAGACTCAGAAGCCTCCGAACATTGCTCAAAACTCTCAAACTCAGGTTCCACCCTAGGCCTCTTATCAGGAGGGGGCATAGAACCTCTAATCATAGTAATTAAATCCTCTGCCATTTTTAGCATATGCTTCTTAGGCAAAGACCCTGAAACACTTGGAGAAACCCCCACAGAAGCTAAAGCAGGCCTGTCTCTTAAAGAAGCCTTGGCAACAGAAGGCGAGGCCCTAACCACCTTAGGAAGAGAGGGAAGAACAGCCACCTGAGAAGCCCCTTCAGCCTGGCCTACTTCCTGAGAGGACACATCCTGCAACAATAAAGTTTCTCCCTGAGACTCCAAAGAAACTCCCGGCAGAACCTCCGGTTCCACTGAGCCCTCTAAAGAACCGACGTCCGGGACTGTCGGTTCTTCCCCTCTAGGCTTCGCTGCTTTGTCCTTGCGCTTTTTGGCTGAAGCGGGCGTCGGAGCATCCGACGGCATTTTATAATTACAACGCTTCCCAAACACTAACCTGGCACAGTCTAACCTTCTCTTAATAGTGCGTTTGTTAAATCTAGCACAAGAGCGGCATCCAACAACGTCGTGCTCAGGCCCTAAACAAGGTATACACAAAGTATGGTAATCCCTATGAGGTATCTGTTTCCCACAAGAAATACAGTTATTCACTTTTTCTGACATCCGGT
>NC_056747.1:139068925-139146425 GCF_019279795.1 Protopterus annectens
ATTGCACCCAACTGTTAGTTGAACTAAGAGTAAGGTCTGAGTGCCAAGCCCTTCAGAGCTTTCATGCCAGAGAGAGGGAGGGTCAACTCTTGAGAAGGACTATGCCAAAAAAAAAATAAACGTCAACATTCTGGCAAAGAGTGGGTGGGGTGGAAAATGCAGCAATGATCATTCGAACATCACAACTATGGCAAATTTAGAACTATACTAAGTTCTTCATTTGATCACTGCTGCAGTAGCTTTAACTATATGGGTAGATTATCACAGCTTAGATTGACTCTTGTCCTTAATTCTCCTAGTCTAAGAACCCTTGGAGAATGGTCCTAGCAAAGTCTGTCAGACTTCAAGGAATCTAGCATATACTGCTTTGTGAAAGTATGCACAGAAGGCCAAGTTGTAGAATCCAGCCCCTTTCCAAAAAAATCACAAAAGAAACCAAAGCCCTAGTAGAATGAGCCTTGACCATGCCTGGAATAGTTTTGCTGTGGTGGGAGTAACAAAAATAGCATGATACAATCATTTGGAAACATTCGGCTTTGACACTGGTTATTCTTTTTCACCTTCAGAAGAAATGAACAAACAAGTGCTGAAAGCTGAACATTTTTTTCTGTCAAGATAGTACCCCGGTTGACAGAGTACATCCAAGGTACGAAGCAACTTTCCCCCTCACGCCTAGGTCCTGGAAAAAAAAAAAAAAAAAGAACAGGAAGGTAGATAAGCTTGGCTTAAAAAGTGAACTCTTTAATCACTTTCAGAACTAATCCTTCTCTTAAACCTAAAGAAACCCTGTCTTTGCAAAAAAATAAGTTAAGAGCTTACAACTCAGATACTCTTTGTAGAGGCCCAAGCAATGAGCAACATTTTCATGTCCAGAACCTCAAAGCTGGTTCAAATAGGTTCACATGTTCAAAGGTGTATAGTGGGCCAACGACCACATTGGCTTTTATAAGCCTAGCTGTGCAACCAAAATAAGTCCCAGGAGTTATTGCACCTTTGACATTTACACAAGGGTTAGAACAGACTGACTCTGCCCCTCAGAGACCTGGGTGCCAGACCAGGGACGAATTTCCCTAAATGGGACATGACTTAGCATTTCTAACACAAAGTTAAAATTCCAAGGAAGAGCCACCTCTACACTTGCAAGCTTCTTCTGAAGCAGCCTTTTCATAAACAATTTTACATGAGACTGCACTGAAAGATGGGGATCCAAGAACAGACCAGATGAAATGGCTGACAAAAGAACAGAGGAGCAAGACTGCCTATAAAAAACAGTAACTCCCACAAATACTGTAAAACCAGAGAAACACCATCTCTGAATGGGTGCTGGTTCTTTTATTGGCACCAATTAGAAAACATTTATATTTGCTAATAAGATTTTCTAGTGGCAGTCTTTCTTGCCTCCCATTAATACTTGCATACATCTTCAAAAAATGTACTTAAAAGGTGTTAAGATTTTTATTATCCAGGCAGTCAATTACAGTTTGGGGTCAGGATGCAAACACCCCTGGGTCTTGTGTGAACAAATTCAGTCTGCGCAGATGCTTGTAGTAATTGCCCCTTGCCATTTCCAGAAGAAGGGAGAAACCTTGGTCAGGAGGAGGTCATCACAATGATCTTTGGGATATCCTGCTGAATCTTCATTAGTACCCAGAACACTAGTAAAAAGGGTGGAAAAGCATACAGTAACACTACTGTCCAAGAAAAAGAAAATATATCCATCCTTCAGGACTTCTTGCATGGAGTCCTGAAGCAGAATTTTGCTAAATGATTGCTGCAAATGGAGGCAAACAGATTTAATGTGTTTCACACAGCTGGATCAACTCTTGGAAGACCCCCTGACTAAGTTTCCATTTCTGAGGGTCTTTCATGGTCCTGCTCAGTCTGTCTGCCACACAATTTTGCTCTAATAGTATGTAAAAATGCCTGGAGAGTGAGACACTGCTAAAAGCTTTATCACAGGCTACCACAACTAGTTGCTTATGCACCGCAACTGTAGCATCATCTGTAAACACTTGAAAAGCATCTGTAACAGGAAACCACCTGACAATCTGAGCATAGGTTCATAGGTGTATAATAGGCTAACAGCCACTTGGGCCTTTATAAGCCTAGCCCTGCATCCCAAATGTATCCTGCAATTTTTTGAGCTTTAGTGGTTATTTTAAGAGATGTATGTAAGCTACGGTAGGACTTATGTCTCTAATTGACAGAGGCAGTCTTAACTACTATACTTAGGAGAACTTCCAATTTCCCATCCACTGGTCCCGGTTAGGCTTCAATAGCATCGGTTCCTCTCAGCATTCCCAAGTCATATGACCAGAGATTGCTCTCAGCAATGGACCTAAAATGGTTTGGGTACAGAGTTATAGGACGTGAGCAGTCTACTACGTCCTGTTCCTAGATTAGAGGTGCGGAGACAAAGTCATTCTAACAAAACCTTAAAATGTAACGGCTCGATTTCTCATTCAATTTAAGGAAATGTTATGAGCATCAGTGGAAAATGGGTAGCACACTGAAGGCTGCGAGTTCAACTCCTATTCCAGGTGATTGGGGTGCTACACTCCAGATCATCCTTCAGATGAGATGTTAAACCAAGGCACAATCTACTTGCGTTGGTGGCAGCTCATGTGTACAAAAAGATCACATGGCACTTGTCAAAAAGAGCAGAGGAAATTCACCCAATGCCCTGGCCAAATTTAACCTATTAGTACACATACCACTGCAGGTCTCCTCTGAAAAGAGGTCACTACCCAAATCAAAGGAGAAATGCATAAAAATAACAGCAAACTGTGGGATAACCATTATGCAAGTACAATTTAAGCACACTGGTGAACTTGATAGCAAAAAAACAGGAAAAAGTAGAAAGGTGGTGCGTTATGTTAACCAAACTCAGAATCTAAATTTAAATTTATAACGCCTCTGAAGATCCAATCACTGGTAAAAAAATAAATACATTTATTATCTATTTATTATTTTAATACATTATTTTTTTTAACCAGTGACTGGATCCTCAGTGGTGTTATTGACATTTGGAATCTGCTAGCAAATAAGTTGCTGGAACAAATGTTCCAGGGTAGTTTTGAAATAAAGTTCATATCCACAGTAGCAGAACATCACTGTGGTTCTGGTTATGTATTCCTAAGCATCTGCTTTTAAGGGGGTAAAAATGCCTTCTCAACATCTGAGTATACATTACTACTATATTTTGTTATCCTGCTATGTATACAATACTAGCTGAAATGCTCTACTCTGAAATGTGTAAGAGTAGAGTGTTTCTTTTTTAAATTGCTAGCACTTAAGCCACATTTAAGCTTTAAGACCTGCAATACAGCTACCGTGTTGAATGAATCAGTAAAATTTCAGCAAAACAAACCAGTCTTTTGCTAGCTTGTCAGAAAAGATCACAATGATGTTCACAAAAGTATCTCCTCTCTAAATCCTTGTCACTAGCCAGTGGCTCAGTACAGAAGACTGAATGTACTATGTAGTACGTGTCTTTTGAGAAGGGGAACTGGTAAACCGCA
Organism: Protopterus annectens; assembly: GCF_019279795.1. Taxonomy (NCBI): domain Eukaryota; kingdom Metazoa; phylum Chordata; order Ceratodontiformes; family Protopteridae; genus Protopterus; species Protopterus annectens. The sequence continues at coordinate 139,072,447 of NC_056747.1, forward strand.
CTCCTTATTCCCTTGTGAAACAGTGTAATGTCCTGTAAATGTGCGGCAAATCAACATACAAAAATACATGCCTGATAAATGTAAAAAAAAAAAAGTTATGTTCTCATGACGTTCCATGTTTGTTGTCCATCTCACCCTTCATTCTTACTGGATGGGTTCAGAGCAGAGGATCGGCCAAATACACTAGCTCGAAGTCTCTAACTTGGCTCATGGCAGAATAGGTATCCCATCATGCAGTGGTGTAATTCCCCAGATCTTGTTTGCTCCCAATCATAATGTGTCTAAATTAATAATGTGACATTAGGCAGAGAAATAAAAAAGGAAATTCAAAGGAGCTCCTTTATTATAGAAGATCTCTTATCTAGGTCCTCTAGGAGTCCTTGGCTAGGAGAAGGTGGGAGGGTCGTAAGAATTAAAGGCGAAATGGACAACAAACATGGAATGTTATGGTGAGTACATAACTTCTTTATGTTGTGTTATGTTGTCCTATCTCGCCTTCATTCTTACTGGATGGGACAGCGTCCCAAGCACCATTTCCCTGGGTGGCTCACAGGAGTACATCTTTGAGCATAGTGGAACCAAAGGAAGCCCTATCCCTGGAGGCCAAATCAACTTTGTAATGTGTAATAAAAGTATGGGGACTTGCCCACGTAGCAGCGGCACAAATACTGTCCATTGACAATCTAACTAGGTAAGCAGAGGATGTTGCTAATGCTCTGGTCGAATGGCCCTTAACTTTGAATGGTAAATCTTTATTTGAGGTGTATATAAAGGAAATGCAGTTTGAGAGCCAATCTGACAGCGTAATTTTTGAAACTGACATGCCTTTTTTTTGCTTCGGAAAAGGAGACAAACAATTGATATGTTCTCCTGAAATCTTTAGTTCTATGCAGATAAAACGCAAGTTGTCTATGCACATCCAATTGAAGTTTGTACTCTGCCTTATTACTATGATTGGGAAAAAAACACTGGGGGCTTAAGAGATTGATTTTGGAACAAAGTTTTGGCACAAAGGACGGATCAGTTCAGAGAGACACTATCCTTATGGAAAATTAAATATGGCGGCTTGATTGACAGGAGCTTGCAACTCAGACACACTTTTTGCAGATATAATGGCTACTAGGAGAATAGATTTCCAAGAGATGAATTTGAGATCACATGATGATGAGGGCTCAAAAGGTAATGTTAAGCGAGTCAAAACAAAATTCAAATCCTATGGTGAGAGAGCTTCTTTTATGGGAGGATTCAAACAAGTGCCTTTCAAAAATGTTTTACACAATTTGTGACATCAGGTTAGGAGTATATTCGCCAATGTGAAAATTAGACATTGCAGCTAGTTGTACTCTAATCGTAGCTGTGGCGAAGCCTTGCTGGAACACTTCTGCAAGAAATTCCAAAACTGAACTAATTGGGGCAGAAAAAGGATCAATGTTTTTTGCTTGTGCCCAGCAGAAGAACCTCTTCTATTTACTAGAATATAACTTCCCAGTAGAAGCTTTGTGAGAGGATACCAAAATGTGTTTTGCTGCTGGTATGAAGTCTTGAAGCCTGACTAAGCTTGGAAGTGGAGCAGTCAAGCTGTCAAACTGAGGGTCTGGACAGCAGGATGAAATGTTCCCGACATAAAAGAGTCAGAAGGTCTGGAACTGGGTCCAGAACCCACAGTTTCTGCTGTAGGTGAGGTCAAAAAATGGGAAACCAAATCTGATGAAGCCACTATGGGGCAATGAGAATCAACTTGTTTCTCAGGGATTTTGCTTTCTGAATGACTTTGGGTATAAGGGCAAAGGCATACAGTAGTCCCGAGGGCCAACGTGAACAAGCGAGTCTCTCTACGTCTCCCCCAGAGGGGGGATTAGGGCAAAGTAGCTGCTGCATTTGGTATTCATGGGAGTGCAAAAAGGTTGCAAGGTTGCCCCATTTTTGGAAAATCTTCTCCGCTATGTTTTGGTTTAGAGACCACTCGTGAGACATTAATATCAACCTGCTGAGCTTGTCTGCTATCACGCTGGATTTCCCCGGGATATGCGGTGCTACCAGAAAATGTTGGGAAGAGACTGCCCACTGCCATACTCGCAATGCTTCTCGACAAAGGGGGTATGATCTGGTTCCTCCTTGTTTATGTACCAGACTACAGACATGTTGTCTAACTGGACTGTAACCATTCCTAGTGGAAGAGAGTCCTGGAGTGCTTGCAACGCCAGAAGTACTTCTCTTATCTCTGGAACATTGATGTGCAAATGGGCCTTGTGTTCTTGCCATGTGCCTTGGACCATTCTACCCAAATAATGCCCCCCCCCCCAATCTGGGAGGCGTCCATGGTCACTGCAGCTACAGGTTGCTGTGGCACAAAGGGTTACCCGATGGTAACATGGTCAGACTAAAGCCACTATAGGAGATCTGTCTTGCATGGTTCTGTAATTCTGACTAGGTGAGACATGGGAAGTTCTTGTAATGACCACTGAGCAAATAGAAGCCATTGAAGAACTCTTATATACATCCTGGCTAGGGGGACTAAGGTGATTGTTGAAGCCATTGTTCCTAGGACTTTCAAAATAGTCTTAGCCAACCTTCTACACAGAAGCAAGGTGAAGGCAATTTGTTGTCTGAGAAGAGAAACCCTGTCGGGAGGCAGGCATGCCATCATGGAGACGGTGTCGAGATCTGTGCCTATGAATGTAATATGTTGACAGGGGAACAATGCAGATTTTTGTAAATTCACTGTTATCCCTAACCAAGAACAAGTCTGAAGAGTGGTATCTCTCATCTGCTGAAGTAGATGCTTGGTGGTGGCAGTTAGGAGCCAGTTGTCTAGGTATGGAAACACTTGGAATCCCAGATGTCTCAAGTGAGCTGTGACTACTACCATGCGTTTGGTGAACACTCTGGGGGCTATAGTGAGACCAAAAGGCAGAGCTCAAAACTGATCATGACTGGCTCTCAGCCAGAAGCGTAAGTGACTCCTTGATGCTCTGTCCATTTTTATGTGGTAGTATGCATCTTGGAGGTCTACTGAACACATCCAATAGTCTTTCTCTAAAAATGGAAGAATTGACTGAAGTGTCACCATTCAGAACTTAGACTTCTTCACAGATTCGTTTAGTTTGCTGATATCCAATATGGGTTTCCAGTTCCCGGTTCTTTTGGCACTAAAAAGAATCTTGAGCAAGTTCCGAATCCTATTTTATCTGTGGGGACTTTTTGGATGACTCATTTTCTAGCAACTTTTGATTTTCTATAGTTGCTTGTTCCCTTTGAGTGGAACATCCGGGATTTTTCTGATCTGTGGGACAGGATGGCAAAAGGGAATGGAATAGCCTCTGGGTATTGTACTTTGTACCAACTTGTCTCTTGAGATATTTCGCCAAGTTTCTGGGTACAAATTTACCCCCCCCCCCCGACTGCCTCCAGAGTAGAGCAGACAGGGCCTCCTTTCAGGAGCACTGGCAGGGCCGGCCGCGAAAGGAATCACGGTCACCCTGGTTTTGCAGACCCCCTCTGCTTCTAGGACGTCTACCATTATTGCCTCCCCCTCTGCCCCTGGGGAGGGTTCACCTCATGCGTCTTGAAAAACTTCCTGGGATCTTTTGAGCCACATTTTCCCACTCTTCTGACCTTTAGAGTAAGGTCTGGAAGGTACGGAAAAACTTACTCAACGGCGGAAAGAGTTTCCCTTCCTGCTCACATCTGGTGAGTGTGTCCTTGACTTTGGGTCTAAAAAGTGAGGAACCATCAAAAGGGGCGATGGTAAAGGTAGACTTGAAAGGCTCCGCAAAGTTACACAAGCTCATCCAGGAGTGTCTCCCTCAAGGAAACTCCTGAACCCGTTGCCCTGCTCGCTCAATCCTCTGCATAGGATATTACTCTCATGGAGGAGTTAACGATGGATTTAAGGTAGATAGCTGAGAGGTCACCTTTTCTGACACCCCCGCAGCCAATGAACCTTGGGAGAATCTCCTAACTCCTTCAGGAGATCTCTTTGTAGTCTCGTAAAAGTGCGTAAGGTAGTTCAGTGATTTAAGGGTAAAAGTCGCTGATGAAAAAATAAGCTTCCCATATCCATCCATCATCCGGGAGTCCTTGCTCAGTGGATGGACAAATGAGGATGTTTCAGAAAGTTCCTTCGCGGAAATTCTTTTTTCAGAAGGGGCTGATAACGTATTTGGCCTCCGAGGGACTGGTTCCATAGTATCTGGTTACTCCCACGCCTTTCGACTAACCAAATCCAGTAGCTCATCGAAAGGTAGAGATACCCAGGAGGCTGAAAGGTTGAGATCCAAAAGCCTTCAGGTACACAGACTCCTCATTAGAAGGGTTGAGGGTTTTCCAGCCGCCTCTCCATTTCAGGATTTCCATTTCTGCAAAGGAGATAACTTCAGAGGACGACTGTGGGGACACTTCTGACTCCCGAAGTCAGAGGTGATGGACTCGTCAATATGTTTCCTCTTGCATGTTCTCTTTCGAGGAGCCTCCTCGGATGGGTATTCTGGGGAGGTCTTGGAAGAGGGGTTCGCCCAATGGGGCTCCCTAAGGCTCTGAATCTCTGCTGTCCTGTGGATGGGGTGGTGCTGAGACAGAAGCCAGTGCCGTGGGGGGAAAGAGTACCAGTGTGCTTGTGTAGAGCTGTAGGCAAGGACAGCACACATCAGCTCGAAGCCGGATCCCCCCAGCTCAGAGGACACCTCCTGCTCAGAGGAAACAGAGGGAATCCCCGGCTCCAAGGCTGATGTAGGTGCCAAGCTCAGCAGAGCCAAAGCTCTGAGAGGTAAACTTGGAACCACAGAAACTCTGGTCCGAGTGCCCCCCCAGAGCCGACCGATGAACTTCAGCTACTAGACACTGCAGATGGCACCGAGAGTGTCGGAGCAGGGATCGGTTCTGAAATCTCCTGAAGCAGTCTCGGAACCGAAGAGTCTTCAGCAAGCAGTACCTGACATTATGGCTCCGAAGATCCAGATTGGCTCGGAGGAGGAATAGTTGTGGATGTAACAGTCTTGGTTGGCTCCAAAACCAGTTGGGTCAGAGCCGAAAACAATTTAACCGGCAACTTCAAAAGTCTGCGCACCACCCTGTCCACATCATCCGATAAACTCCTGGAGGACAGGGTTGGGTGAGCAAAATCTCTCCAATATAGGAAATCAAGGAAGGGGAGACCAGTAGAAGTTCAGTGGACTGGCTCCGAAAAATAGTCTCTTTCGGCTCCGAAGGCCGTAGAGCCTAAGGACTTGATTTGTCCAAATCTATGATCTCTCTCAGTTCCGAGGGCTGTGGAGTCAAGGATGTCAAAGTATCAGAAGTTTTAGTTAATTTCTGAGGAGGCTCCAAATGAGCCAAAGAAGCAGGAGATGGTCTCTTTGCAGGCTTGTCACTTTTAGTGAAAGGGGACTTGCTAGAAGTACTACTTTGTAGAGCTTCATCAAAAGCAGGTTTCAGGAGTCCCTTGAAAATTAACTTGATTTTTCTTTCCTGTAGTACACGGGAGCTAAAGGAATGACATGTCTCCTGGAGGTGAATGGCCCCCAAACAGTAAACACAAATATTATGACCATCAGTTATAGACATATTTTGTGCACATTTGTGGCACTTTTTAAAGCCTGACTGCTTAGGTTCCTTCTCTCTAGTTTCTTTAGCATACGAAGGAACACAACTAATACCAAAAGAAAGTAAGCAGTAAAATACCTTTACATAAAACTAACACACACACACACACACACACACACACACACACAAAGGTTAATATTCTACCAAACACTATAATAAAGTAGCATGTCTACTGAACAAGGGAAAAAAACACAGGAACAGCTCCGCCCTCCAAGTTAAACTGGCACAAGGCCCTCTAACTTAAACGGACCTAGTAGAGCTACAAAGGGGAACAAAGAACAAAACCTTTAGAGATAAGCGGGTATTTAGCTCTCTAAAATGAGCTAATATACACAAATAAAGAAAAATACACACTAACTATTCTACAGTAATCTACTACACAGCTATAAAAACTTATGGGAAAAAATAGAAAACGGCCTTGCGACTAACGACGGCCAACAAGCAACCACATAGCAGCAAGATTAAATTGCACTAGTAACTACAGCACACTAAAAATAAAGAACTATCTAAACAACTAACTAAATATTATTAATGCTAAATATAGAGAAAAAATATGAATTTTAAAAGAACTTGGCCACCACCAAGAAGAGAGCATCTGAACTCAAAGCGGCAAATATCTGGGGAATTACACCACTGCATGATGGAATACCTATTCTGCCATGAGCCAAGTTAGAGACTTCGAGCTAGTGTATTCGGCCAAGTCGGAGCGGAGGATATGCTCTCCGTACCCATCCAGTAAGAATGAAGGCGAGATAGGACAACATAACATTAATAATAAAGGAGTATAACCAGTTAAACAGCAGAAGGAAACATAAGGAGTAGGTTTAAAAATTCCAGTATGTGTACCTGAAAGGAAATATTTGTTTATGCAACTCAACATTGATGTGTCCCACTTGGTGGAAAGGTGGTCTTCCCATGAGTTTCTGAATGCATTTCTGGAAAACGTTTGCCAGAGACTAAGCAGGTAGCATTTCTAGAATTTGCCAAAAAACACACTTCTCTATCCATTAGCTCCACTCATGGAACTCGGCAAAGATAGGACAAGCTCAGAATTTGACTTAAGGCTACTTTCTGTATCATTCCGACATATGATGCCAGTGAGGGGCAATTAAGAATACTTTTTAGTCATGTTCTAATTTTAGTCGAGTTATGGAAAGGAACTGGCTGATAAATCAGTAAATAATATACATTCATTCATTCCATCATCCACATAACCCAATACAGGATTTCAGGAGAATGAGAGCATACAATGGCATTCAATGGTGCAAGGCAGAAGAACTCACTCCCCACCCCCGCCCCAAATACCACTAGAAGCAAACTGCATTACTGCCAGCTCACCTGTAGGATACAGTTTGTAATGTGGGAGGAAACTGAAGCACCAGATGAAAACCCCACACACACAGAGAAGCAATGCTGGAAAACATCACAAATGAATGAAAGACCCAGGTAAAAGGAATGGGCGCACCTCTGAAGATGAGCAGTATTCAAGAAACTGTCTGTTAAAGGATTCTGATGACTCTAGCATGGAATATGTTATTTAATATATTGTTTAAAAGAATCAAACAGCAACTAGCATTAAGGCTTCTGTTTTGTAGCAGCAACCTCAGCAACAAGCACTTATAAATGGGATCCACCCATGGGGCCCGGTTCAGACAGAAAAAAGTGCATGGAGCCATGAACTCACAACCTGCAAGTTGGGGGGGGGGGGGGGGGGGGCAGGTGTGATGCTAATCAAGTGGTAGGCAGGAGCAGGACAGACAGACCAGACAGTGTTAATGGAACAGACTCCTACAACAAAGTGTTACCTCACTGTTGGAAAGGATCCAAGGATTGTGCAGAAGGTTGAAAAAGTACACTTAGTACTATTTAAACATTAATATGGGTTCTAAAAACCTGATGTCTCCAGTAGGATGTTCTCTTGCCTTTTTTGCAGATGGCCCCAAGGAGAGGCCACATACAGGTGTGAGGATACACTGACTCAAGACAGGTGCCATTTAGTTCAAATGTGTAGTAAACAAGTTGCAGACACGATAATGGAGCATATACACAGCTATTCAAGAGTATCCAGCATTCTAATACACTGGTGATGGCAAACGCATGTCAAAGGTGACAACATTTTCGGTGACACCAGCAATCAATAAAGTTACCAAAGACACTGCTTTTGCATTCATTGCTCATGTGAAATGCATTGAATTATTTTGGGCCAGAAGCCAGTTCAAAAACACTGCTACAGAGGTAATGAAGTTATTAACCTTAAAGTTATTCGGTATACTGTCTTGATAGAGTCTGCAGAGGGCAGTGCTGACATGTTTTTTTCTTCATGGTTACACTTCTTCAAAGGGCAAGTAGTCTGCATTTCTGTGCTGTTTTACATTCCTCTCGACTGCCCCTCTTAATCCCTCCTAAAACTAGCAAATTTTTACACTTAATGACAATAATTAGATTCATAGACTTACTTTACTTCAGAAAATGTATATTAATTCACATTCATTTTTTCTTTGTGTCTCAAATTAAAAGTACTAGTAGTTTTAAAAGTGTCCATGTCTCGTAGTTCTAGATTTGTCCCGGATTCTGTTAAGCTTTATCCCTCATTTATTTATTTAGCTATTTATTTTTGTTTGGGGGGGGGGGGGGTGGAAACACACCAGCAGAGTTAAGTTAGGCATTTTCCAAATTTTTGACACGCTGACCCCAAAAGGTTCACCATCACTGTAATACACTTTTCTTAAGAGTGCGGATCCACCAGATTAAGTCAATCTTCCTAAACTGCAATTCAGCTCAACACACCCATTACTGCTCTAAACATATTACACATCTAGTCCCCTCTTTCATCTTGCTGGTCTCGATTAGCTTTTAATTGCACTCTTAAATGCAAATACTACCCGCAAACACTACCCAATATCACCACCACCTCTACTTTAACTCTTATTCTCTCTCTTCTATTCCGTTTACATAACCGTACATACACCTGGTTTGTTAAATCTTCTGTGTATACATTGTTTGCTTACTCAGTGTGCATCAATGTTACTTGTATATTGCCACATTACAGCATGATGAAAGAGCTGGTAATAGGTCATAAGTATTCCAAGCAGTAAACAAATTGAAATAAATAAAATATGCTCAGACAATACAAAAAAGGAGAACAAACCAGGACTGCAATTTTTTAAACATGCTTTGTTTTATAAATAGTCCAGAATTATAAAAATAAAAAGGAAGAAAGTACAGTTTTGTACCTACCATAAATGTAGATGTCCGAACTGGATAGCATCTGCAGTCATAACAAGTGGGTTGTCCTGTCGTCAGGCAGCCCTGCAGTCGGCCGGATTCCAAAGTCCGGGTCCGGCTTCGGCTGATGTCGCACTCCACCCGACGTCATCTCTGCTGGTCTTCGGGTATAAAAGCACCAGCCGACGCCATTTTCCTCAGTGTTTCTTGCCCCAGATGCCAGTAGCCCTCTTGCAGGGTAAAATTTGGATAGATGCCAATGTTTCCAAATAGATAGAGGTAAACACAACAATAAGCATATATGTACATATATACAACAAATACACCATAAAAGACTCCCCCCCAACAGCTAGCTATTAGGAGGGTAAACACCCTAGGAGTACCACAGAGGGGAAGGAGGGAGGGTAATCCTGACTGCAGATGCTATCCAGTTCGGACATCTACATTTATGGTAGGTACAAAACTGTACTATGTCCTTCATGGATGCATCTGCAGTCATAACAAGTGGGTAGAATACCATAGCCAACTAGGGAGGAGGATAAAGGTAGATTATGGTGTGTTTAAGATCCCTTGCAGTACAGCAGTGGCAAACCCTGCTCGGGATCTGGAATAAAGAGGCAAATTATAATGCTTGGCAAATGTATGCACGGAGGTCCAAGTAGCCGCCTCAATAATGTCTTTGGTTGCCACTCCTCGTAAGAAGGCTGTGGTAGTGGCTGTTGCCCTTGTAGAATGAGGTCTTATGTTCTGTGGAATTGGTTTTCCATGGAAGGAGTAACAGTATCGTATGCAATTTCCTATCCATTTGGAGATTGTCTGTTTGGAAATAGCTTTTCCTTCCCTTCCAGTTGCATAGGCTACAAAAGTTGGTCAGTCTTTCTGCTATTTTTGTTCTGTCCAAGTAGTAGCGTAGCTGTCTATGTACATCCAAGGTATGCAGTATTCTTTCCCTCTGTTTTGTGGGTTGGGAAAGAAGGAAGGTAGGTGGATTGCCTGGTTTAAAGATACTCTGGATACCACCTTAGGCATAAATGTAGGATTAGTCCTCAAGGACACTCTATCTTGGTGGAAGATTAGGAAGGGTTGCACTGCCATTAAGGCCTGTAGTTCTGAAACCCTCCTTGCTGAAGTAATTGCCAGTAGGAAAGCAGTTTTCCATGACAGGTGTTGTAGGTCTGCTGTTGCTGCTGGTTCAAAGGGTGCTAGTGTCAACTTTTCTAGCACAAAGTTTAAGTCCCAAGCTGGTAATGGTGGTTTCCTGGGAGGTTTTACATTCTTGATTCCTCTGAGGAACTGCCTGAGCAAAGGGTGTGAGAAGAGAGGAGGATCAGAGCTGTATTCTGCTGAAATAGCTGATGCATGTATCTTGATGGAGGAGTAGGACAGGCCTGAATGAAGAAGTTCGGCCAGATACTCCAGAATGTTAGGCATATCTATGTTTGACACATCTTTTCCTCTTTCGGTACTCCAAATGACAAACCTTTTCCATTTTCCAGCATAGTTCTTTCTTGTTGAAGGTCTGCGTGCTTCAAGAATAATGTCTTTAACTCTTTGAGAAAGTTCTGGATTAGCTGCTGCTATGTGATGCTCCATGCAGTCAGTTGCAGCGTTTTTAGGTTTGGATGTATGATGCTGTAGTTGTTCTGAGTTAACATCAAAGGCATCAGGGGTATTGGCCACATGTTGTTCGAGACATGCTCTTCAGTAGTGGATACCAGTGTTGTCTTGGCCAGTTTGGGGCTATCAGGATTATCCTTGGACGTTCTTCCTTGATCTTTAGTAGTACCTTGTGTATCAGAGGAAGAGGAGGAAATGCATATGCTGTTAGGCCTTTCCAGTTGAAGGAGAGTGAGTCCACTTTCCATGCTAGTGGGTGGAATGTCCTCGTGCAGAATTTTTTTGAGCTGGTGATTGAGAGGTGATGCGAATAGGTCTATCTGTGGCATTCCCCATTTCTTTGAGATGGTCTTGAAGATGTCCGGGTGCAGCTTCCATTCGTGGGCATCCGAAGTGGTTCTGCTTAGTATGTCTGCTAGAGTATTGTCTTTCCCCGGTACAAATATTGCCTGTAACTGAATGTTGTAGCTGAGTGCCAGGGTCCACAGCTCCAAGGTCATTCTGCATAGGGGTATGAATGAGTGCCTCCCTGTTTGTTGATGTACCACATGACTGTGGTGTTGTCTGTCCTTATCATCAACTGGCCCTCTTTGAGGAAAGGTTTGAACTTTTGGATTGCCAGTTTTACTGCCAGCATTTCTTTTAGATTGATGTGCAGGTGAATTTGATCCTGTGTCCACAATCCTTGCACGCATTTGTCCAGCATGTGGGCCCCCATCCTAGATCTGAAGCGTCTGTTGTGATGGTCTGGCTTGGTTGACATCTGCGGAAGGGCAGGCCTGGGTTTGACTGGCATGCCTGAGCCCACCATAGGAACTCCTGTTTTAAGCATGGAATTAGTGGGATTTCTGTTTCTAGACTGTGTCTGTGTTGGGACCATAAATTCTTTAGGTACCACTGTAGTTTCCTCATATGTAGTCTGGCAAATGGGACCAAGATTATGCATGATGCCATGAAGCCCAAGGCCTGTAGAAATTTTCTTGCTGTTAACTTGTTCAGTTTTGTTAGTGCCAAGAAGTAGAGAGGAAGTTCTTTTTGTTTTTCTGTAGTCAGGAATGCCATTTGTTGTACTGTGTCCAATTCCGCGCCCAAGAATGTCCTTGTTTGGGATGGTATCAGCCTTGACTTTTGTAAATTGACTGTGTATCCCAGTCCTTGTAGCAAGTAAATGACCCTTTGTAAATCTGTTGTCAGCTTGCTTTTGTTGTCCCCTTGTAGCAGGCAGTCGTCCAGGTATGGGTAAATTTGAATCCCCTGTAGTCTGCAATGGGCGATTACTGATGCCAGGCATTTTGTGAATACTCTGGGCTTAGTAGATAAGCCAAAGGGCAATGCTGAGAATTGAAAGTGCTCTGATCCTGCAAGAAATCTGAGGTATCTTCTGCAGATTGGTCGAATTGGGACGTGCAGGTATGCCTCCTTGAGATCTAGAGTTACCAGCCAAGACTCCTTGCCCAGCCTGGGAAGAAGTTGCTGTAGGGTCAGCATTTTGAATTTTGGGACAATGATGTATGTATTTAAGGCGGACAGGTCGAGAATTGGTCTCCAACTTTTTTCCTTTCTTGGAACTAGGAATAGTCTGGAGTAGAACCCCTTTCCTTGTTCTGCTGTTGGCACTCTTTCCACAGCTCTCATGTTTGCTAACTCCATTATCTGGCGTAGAGCCTCTGTTTTTTGATGTGGAGGTAGATTTGGCATTCCTCTTTTGACTGGTAAAGTGTGGAAGTGAAACCGGTAACCTTGATCTATGGTTTGTAAAATCCACTTGTCTTTTGTTATGTAGTGCCAGTTCTTTGAAAATAAGGTTAACTTTCCGCCTAGAGGAGCTGCTATTTGTTCCCTGGTAGGCGGATTTAGGATTAAGTCACTGTGGCTGTGCTGATGTAGTGGCAGTGGCTGTGTCTGTGCCTCTGTTGTTACCTTGCCACTGTCGTCCTCTGTAGGCACCTCCTCTGGATTGGGTTCTGCCTCTGGAACGTCTATTCCTGCCCCTTTGAAATTTTGCAGAGTCAGGAAAGGACCAATTTTTGGCAGGCCAGTTCCTGCTAAACCTTGGGGTTGGACTTGCAGGAAATCTTTAACAGTTTGAACAGATTTTGCCTTTTCTTCCATTTTCTTCATAACCTGCTGGGCAGGTGTACCAAACAAACTTGTCTTGTCCATAGGAGCATCAAGCAACTTAGCTTTAACATGATCCGGTAAAGCTTGTTCCTTTAGCCATGCATGTCTTCTTATCACTGTGCCTGTCATGGCTGATCTAAATGAAGCCTCCAGTGCATCATAGCCACATTTTAAGGAATGGTTGCTAACCTGTTGTATGTTATTTACCATCTCTAATACATATTTCTTATCAAGAGATTCATCAGTAGTTAGTTTTTAGTTAACTGATCAAGCATAAACTCTTGGTATTGTATCATGTGAAACTGACAGTTTAAAGCTCTAGCTGAGAGAGTAGCTGAAGTGTAGACCTTTTACCCCATCTGTCTAGTGACCTTGCTTCCCTTTCAGAAGGAATAGGGTTTTAGCTGTGGTTCGGCTACTGCCTTGGGACCCTGGGATATAGTTTCTGGGTCTGCAAGAGGAGCCTTGTAAAGGTGGTGATGAGTATCTGGCACCCTGTAAAATCTGTCTGGTTTGGCAGGGGCTGGGGGTAAAGAATCTGGAGCGGAGCAAACATCATTGAAAGCATCATCCACCACAGAGAACAGGAGGTATAGCTAAGGGCCTGTGCTGTGGTAGGTGCAGAAAAGTCCTTTTCTGGAGTCTGAAAAATCCTGTTGCTGCCATTGGAACTGTTCTCGCATGGCATGCAGGGTTTCTCCAAAGGAGAATTCTTCTGGTGGGGAAGCAGCTGGAATGGATTCTTCAGCATCAGAATCTTGAAATTGGAAAAGGGAGCCTCAGGCTGGTCAGTTATGTCTGATTCATGAGCAGAATCATCAGAAGACACTGGCTCAGGGGGCTCTGCCCTAGGTCTCTTCTCTGGGGCTGAGAGGCCCTGTCTGGGTGAGATTGAGATCCTCTAATTAAAGAAATTAAATCTTCTGCCAAAGAAAGCATTTGAGAACTAGAAGAGGGCCTGGATGACGGGGGTTTAACAGGCACTGATTTAGTAGTCTTGGCTGCTTTAGCCCTGGCGAAGGCCTTAATGGACATGGCTGCTGGAGGCCTAGCAGCACCACGTGCTGGGGTAGAGACATCCAAGGGGATGGTATCTGATAAGTCAGTCACCGTAGTGGGTAAAATTTCTGAGGTCGATTCAAGAATTGTAGCAGGGGCCTCAGTTGTAAGAATAGGTTCAGCTGTACTTTGAGCAGTTTTCTCGGTTTCGGCCGAAACCGAGACACTCGCGGTTTGCTTTGCCGTGGTTTCGGCCGAAACCGCGGACCGCGAGTGTCGGTCTTTATCTTTGCGTTTTTGGGGGTAGTCGGAGAATCCGACGACATAATGTACGCAAAATCAGTACCGAAAAATTGTTCTGCAAACTCCGACCGACGCCTAAGCGTTCGTCGGGTGAAAGAGGGACAGGCGGAACAGGCTGCTACGTCGTGGGCTGGGCCTAAACAAGGCAGACAGTAAGAGTGGAAATCTTTATGAGGTATTTGTTTCCCACAGGTTAAACAATTGTTAACTTTTTCTGACATCGGCTGAGGCAAGAAAGAGTCCCCAACGGGGTACTTAGCTTTAGAAGTCTTGGTAGTATTCGGTAGAAGTAATCTCTGGATCCGACCGACCGGCACTTGCGAACAGCTTCTGCTTCGGGCGCCACGCGGCAAGAAAGACTATGGAAAATGGCGTCGGCTGATGCTTTTATACCCGAAGACCAGCAGAGATGACGTCGGGTGGAGTGCGACATCAGCCGAAGCCGGACCCGGACTTTGGAATCCGGCCGACTGCAGGGCTGCCTGACGACAGGACAACCCACTTGTTATGACTGCAGATGCATCCATGAAGGACATCAGTATCCACCATTAAAAAACATTTGCCACTGAGCAACAGTAAAATCTGAACAATAAGACCATCATTCAACCAAATAAAGCTCCAGCAAAGGAGCAGCTTTCCAGTTGGCTAAAGCCTCTTATTTGCCCATCGTAGCAAAGGCAATCTGCCCATTCCTTTGTCATACTGCTACAACATATATCCAACACACACAGCTTTAAGGTACTGGCTTATATAAAATCAAATCTAACAATTTTTTCAATCTCCCACCACTAAGCGACAAATGAGCACATCTAAAATTACAGTTCCAATAATTAGAATTTAAAGTGCCAACACACAGAATTTATAGTTCATCTTCTACAGCTTGAAAGGAATACACCATATTTTGCAATGTATGGAAGCACTGCAAAGTGAAATATTCTGGTGTTTTTCTTTTATCCAAAACTTGAAACTCATTCAAAAATATCAAAGAACCTTGTTACAACACCCTTTTGTTTCCCTGGATAACTACTACTTACAGATGCAACATTAAGATACTTGCATATTAAATTTGTTTTTTTCTTCTTCCATGGTATGCTTTTACTGGACAAGGTTGTTATCAGCAACATAAAACACTTAACTTAGACAAAAGGACTTAACTCACACCAAGTATTAGAGAAATATGGCCAACCTGTTACTGGATTTTCTGTAGCTGGAACTGAATGGAAGAAAAGTAACCTCGGGGCTCTCAAGTCTTCTACTCAATATTAAAGGAATAACAGGAACCGAACCAAAGTCCTAGTAAGAGGACAGTACAAAAAGTCTGTACTCCCTATAAACAAAGATCACTTCAAAGAAATTCTATAGGTATACTTTCACGCTAAGTAAAACTATAGCTTGCGTGCTCTTAAAGCACAGTAGGAGAATTCCATGCAAGTGTTATTATCAAAAAGGACCTTCAGCTATTAATCCCTTCATCTTGAGTGTGTGCAGTTAAATTCTGAAGTGGAAACAGTGGTAAGCATTTATGTTAATAAACATGGTGATTTTACACATTTCTACTATAGTATAAATTAAATCTTGATAAAAGTGTTCTGGACTAAGCATCAGCTATCTCTGTAATAAAAGTTTAAAGCAGTAATGTTTTCTACACTCTATACAAATGCTTTATCAAAAAAGGTAGTCTTAAGTATAAACTTAATAAAATCACTAAATTGGCATTTACTCAAAATCACCAAGAATAGCTTACAATTTACTCTCAAAAGCAAGAACTTGCCTACTCAAATTTAATTTCTTTGACAGCATCACACAGGCTGCTGACAGTGCCCCCTCTCTTCAGACTATTTGGATCTGAGCAAAGCATTTGGATACTAAACCCCATACTGATGTCACCAGCAAAGTGCCTTAAAAAGTAGATCCACAAGTGGTGACGTGGACAGTCAACCAAAACAGAAAGTTACAATGTCAAGTGCCTCAAAGTATGACACCAACCAGTGGTGTGCTACATTGCTCGGTACAGGGACCAGTCTTTTTTGGCATCTACCTCCCCAATCTCCAGACTTTTGGTTAACTAAGCTTGCAGATGACTGCAAACTGGGCATTACTGTGAAATCTCCTTCAGACATCCATTCATTATAGCAGGAACTAACCCTCAAATAAGGGATGCAAGGAAGAAGAGTTACAAAAATTAAACGTGAAAGTGTAGTACCATCACATTTAGTAAACAATTCTCTCCCACAAAGTACAGCCAATACCCCACTACAAAATAACAGTTGGGGATCGTGAAACCTGGGTTAGCAATTCCCTTTCCCTCAACCATGTTCATAGGTTGGTACTGAGCTATCTGCCCAAAGGCATATATTAGCCCAGCCACGTTGTGCGGTATTCACCACCCCTTTAGTAGTTCCCTAGACCCTTGTACTAGCAGCTAGTACCCTTGGCCCCTATCTAGTAGTGCTGTTGGTGTGATCCCAGATGTGAACTTTCTGTTACCCATCCACTCATCAAGGTTCCTCTTGAAGAGTGATAGTGAGGGGCTCTGTCTTATGTAGAACGGGACCCTGTTTCATAGTAAAGGAAGTCTCTGCGAAGGGAATCTATCCCTCCAGCATGTTCTATTCATTGTTGTGTTGAGGTTTATATCCCTAGAGCGTGTAGCTCGAGTAGATTTGGTTTTGCTAAGATGGAGCATGTTCAACAATTCTGGGTTGGACATGGCTCTGTACGTTAGACAGAGATCGCTTCTGAGAAAGCGGTATGCAACAGAGAACAGTCTTAGCTTTTTCAATCGTGCTGCATAGGGCAACTGTTTGAGGCCAGTAATTCTCTTGGTTAGGTACCTCTGTGGTCTCTCCAGTTGCTGGAGATGTCTAGCCAGGTACATTCCAATTGGTGCATTGTACTCAATAATGGGTCTGATGAGGGAAGAGTAGAGGGGCACCATTACATCCTTAGATCTTGATGAAAACCCTTTCATGATCAGATGGGTCACATAGGACTTTCCAACCACTTTGGCAACATGGTTATCAAAGGAAAGCTGACTATCTACTTGGGTCCCTAGATCCCTTATTTCTTCTTCAGATTTCAGGGGATCACCTCCTATGTTGTAGTTTGCGGGTACTCTGTTTTTTCCAAAGGGGATTACTACGCATTTTTTTGCATTTAACTTGAGACCATGGCTTTGACACCATGCATCAGTCTCATTTAGGCCCTTCTGGGGGATCTCCATGTCGGCCGGAGACTATTACAGCACCCAGTTTGCAGTCGTCCGCAAAATTAGTCAGCCACATCCCTTCCGTGCTTGCCTGTACTTCTGAGAAGTATATGCCAAACAGGAGGGGCCCCAGGACAGAGCCCTGAGGCACACTACTTGTTACTGGTCTGGATTCGGACATAGATCCCGCTACTCTTACTTTATGGGATCTGTCTGAGAGCCAGTTTGCTATCCATCTTGTGACGTAAGGGTTTATGCCCAGGCTGGTGAGCTTATCAATAATACCCAAATGGGGTATGGTGTCAAATGCTTTAGCAAGGTCAAGGTAAGCAGTGTGTACCTCCTTTCCCTTATCTATAGCCTGAGTAACTGGCTCAAAGAAATCCACCAGGTTCAGGAGGCATGATCTGCACTTGAAGCCGAACTGTGTGGGGTCCAGCGACTGGAGGTTCCCAAACTCTCCATTTATGAGTTCAATAATGATTCGCACCATAGCCTTACAGATCAGACTGGTCAGGCTTATTTGGTCGGTAGTTCCCAGGGTCAGTTGTGGCCCCACCCTTGTGTAGCGGGACCACCGTTGCCATGCGCCATTCTCTGGGCACATATCCTGTGGAGAGGCAGAGACTGAACAGGGTATTAAGATGTGGGGTTAATTCCTTTTTTAGCTCGCGTATGGCACAGCCTGGGACACCATCTGGTCCCATGGAGGCAGTGTTTTTAGCTTTAGAGTCTTGTTAACCAATGTATCAGTAATAATTGGACTTACACAATCCCCTGGAATGGCAATAGGCCCTGTAGGTGGTGGTGGGGGGGAGAATTTTGCACTGAACCGGTCATCCAAGATGTTGGCAATGTCAGAAGGGTCAATGTATTTTGTTCCATTTTGTACTAGCTCAGAACAGACCTGAGCGTTGCCATTTAGGTTTTTGAAGTAGCCATAGAAGGCCTTATGGTTATCCTTGGCAACTTTTTCAAAATTAGCTTTAGTTGACTTGATGAGGGCCCTCAGTTTCTTACTAATGCTGATCAGGGATGATTTTTCTACTTGAGATTTGGCCTTTTTTTGTACAAGTCTCCTCATTTTATTGTAAAGTTTGCTTATGGCCGGGGTTCACCAGACTGGTTTCTTCTTGCATGAGGAAGGAGTCTTGGTTTTATTTGGGATAGCACGGTCCATGCAATCCTGAAGATGCATATAGAGTGCCTTGGTGTAGGATTCCACATCCTGGATATCATTATCCTTCTGCAAAGGAATAGTGAAGCTTTCCACTTCGGATGAAAATAGTTTGAAGTTTGCTTTGGAAAGGCTTTTGACTATGTTTTTTTTGACTGGGGGAGGTGGAGGGGTGAGGATGTCCAGGGTTATCAGTTTGTGGTCGGATCTGACCAAGGAGGGAGTGATAACGGGTGTGGTACAGTGGGCGCCCATATTTGTGATGATTAAATCCAATATGTTGTCCCCTCTAGTGGGGGAACATACTAGTTGTTCAAGGATATTTGAATTTATAAATTCTATGAATCGCTGAGCATAGGAGTTGGAACATTGGTAGTTCGCCCAGTCTATACCAAGGCAGTTGAAATCACCCAAGATTATGGTGTTGGGTAGGACCTTTATATTTTCCAATGTCTCAAGGAATGCAGAGTGAGCATCTTGGGACATGATGGGCGATCTATAACCGGGCTACGACTTGAAATGTGGTTTTGCCTGCTGATAGTTGCGCATGGATTATCTCTGGGGCATCATGCTGCGCTACTAACCTGGAGATATGGGTATGTACAGCAATAGTAATAAGAAAAATCTTTCTATTTAGTATAACTAATATTTAAAAGCATATCACGCATGTCAAAAGAAGTTATCCCTATTTATTCACCTTTAGTCAAACCAATTAAAGGGGTAAAATGTTTCCTTCAGAATGCACCTTTCTGGACATATTAAAGCAACTGGATAAACTCCAAAGATTAGGCCATCATCTTGGTTAAAAAGTCCATGCACTAACATGAAAGTTTGAAGCACTCTCTAAGTGGTTTCTTATAAGCTCTTGCATGGTTATATAAGCCTTGTATTCCACACCGTTAGGGACCCCATCCTTCACAATCTCCTGGAACTCTGCAAATCAAATAGCTCCACTAATACTAGAACTTGAGGACTAAAATCTCCACTAGCCCATAAATACAGCACACTAGAGACACAAATTTAATACCAAATCTACTCCACCTCTGTAAGATAAAACACCCTAGCATCCTTTAAATCTGGATGTCTGGACTGGTACCCATAAACTGTACACCAGCACTCAACTGCTTTGTCATTCCTGAGGGGGATACTTACAAGACAAGTAGTCTTGTGATTCAATTGCCTTGTATTTTCCATCAACCACAGGGAAAATAGTTTCTCTCTCAAAGGTGAAAATTTAGACATTTGTTATAATCCTGATTAGATTACCTATACATGCTTGAACAGCATATTTTCACTGACAGGCCATTAATATTTTTAGTTCTATACAATTGATTTAGCAACAATAACAAAGATGCGGTAAACGGAAAACCTTTGCAACAGTGGAACTGATGAAATAGTAAATACAGTTACCAATTTTAAATTCTAGCCAAGGCATGACTATATAAGTTGTGTAAATATCTGCAATGTCTTAAAAAGGAATTCTTGCTACCAAATACAATGGTACATGCATCACTAACATCTGAAGAAATTTAATGTCATCCATTATTAACCTGTCAGGACAAGAAACGAAAAGTGCAGTAAATGAAATGCACTTGTTTCGTAAAATATGAATTAAAGCACAATTATGATCCAATAATCAACATTCAAATCAGATACTGGTTGAAAATGGTCAGTTTGTAAAAATTCCCTTAAGAGTACTGTGCTTTAAGTGATATTCATAAAATCTGGTATATCTCAATGTGTAATAAATACAGACTTCAACAAATATTTGGTAAGACTGCGCAATAAAAGCTGAATAGCCATTTTTGGCTCTAGGTGTCTACCCATTTCTATATTTACTTAATATAAACCTATAAAAATTTATTATGCACTATTACGCTAAGTTTTCATACCATTATAAAGTGCTAGTCTGAATGTACCCCATTAAAAATATGTTAAGTGCTCAATCCTTATCCCAAAGCAGCTTAATCTGAGACTACATCTTGCAAACTCAGAACTGTTAAACCAATGACTATACATCTTTCTATAAGTTGACTGCTAAACCTTATAAACTGATGCAGTATGAGAAAAGTACAGTTGTGTACCTACCATAAATGTATATGTTCGAGTGTATTCACTGTTGCAGTCATTACACTTGGGTTATCCTGCTGGCAGGCTACCCGCAGTCGGCCTGAATTCCAAAGTCTTGGTCCGGCTGTCGCCTCTTCCCTGATGTCAGTGCGCCAGGGGTATAAAAGATGCAGCCGATGCCATTTTCATCAGTTTTTCTTGCCCCAGATGTCAGGTGCCCCTAAAAGGGTAGGCTAAAAAGCATTGCTAATAAAAGCATGCACTAAAATACCAACACCTTCATCTAAAAGCAAATACACCACATAGGTTGTATAGGATAGAGAAGTACAGATAAGTCCCAGCAAAGAAAGGGGGATGGTGGGTGGGTAACCTGGACTGCAATAGTGAATACACTCGAACATCTACATTTATGGTAGGTACACAACTGTACTATGTTTGTGTTTCACTGTTGCAGTCATTACACTTGGGTTGAATCCCAAAGCTGAGGATGGGCGGTTGGGTCTAAATAGAATTAGGAGTAGCTATAAGGCCCTGCAAGACTGCAGTGGCAAAGCCTGCTCTGGATTTAGAGTAGAGAGGCAAGTGGTAGTGCTTAGTAAAAGTGTGCACTGAAGTCCAAGTTGCAGCCTCCAAAATATCCTTGGTTGGTACTCCTCTGAGGAAGGCTGATGAGGTGGCTGCTGCCCTGGTAGAATGTGGTCTAATGCCCTTAGGCACTGATTTACCATGTTGTGAATAGCAGAAACGAATGCAGTGGCCTATCCATTTTGAAATAGTCTGCTTTGAGATAGCCTTTCCTTGTGATCCTGCAGCAAATGCCACTAAAAGTTGCTCAGTCTTTCTGAAAGCTTTAACTTTGTCCAAGTAGAAGCGTAGCTGTCTGTGCATGTCCAAAGAATGCAGAGGTCTCTCCCCTTTATTCTTGTTTGGTTAAGAGCCACACTGGACACTACCTTAGGCATAAATGTTGGGTTTGTCCTTAGAGAAACCCTGTACGGATGGAAGATAATAAAAGGTTCCATAGCCATTGATGCCTGTAACTCCGAGACTCTTCTTGCTGAAGTTATTGCTAGGAGCAGAGCTGTTTTCCATGATAAGAATTTTGTGTCAGCTGTATTGGCTGGCTCAGAAGGAGGCATTGTGAGTTTTTCCAAGACAAAATTGAGATCCCATGCAGGTATTGGTGCTCTCCTTGGAGGTCTTATGTTTTGGCCCCCCCTGAGGAACTGCCTAAGCAATGGATATGAAAAAATAGGTGGGTCTGTATTATAAATGAGCTGAAATGGCAGAGGCATGGATCTTAATTGATGAGAAGGATAGGCCTTTGTCCAGCATCTCAGTTAGATATTGTAAAATCTGAGGAATATTTGGAACAAGCGTGTCAATTCCTTGTGCCTGGTTCCAAGCACAGAATCTCTTCCATTTTTCTGCATAAGATTTTCAGGTGCTGGGCCTCCTGGCCTCCAAAATGACATCCATAACCACTTTAGAGAGGGGTGTACTCTGAATGGTTACAGTATCCTCCATGCAGCTAGGTTTAGAGTTCCGAGTTGGCTGTGCAGAATCCGATTGTTTTGTTGGGTCAGTAAATGAGGAATTTGAGGCAATGTCCAGGCTGGGCCTTGGAATAAGCTTCTTAGGATTGGGTACCAGTGTTGGCGTGACCAATCCGGGGCAATCAGAATCATTTGTGGCTTCTCGTCTGACCTTTAGGAGTACCTTGGAGAGGAAAGGCATATACTGTAAGGTTGTTCCAGCTGAATGACAGGGCATCCGCTTTCCGTGCTTGTTTGTGATAAGTCCTTGTGCAGAATCTCTGAAGTTGGCAGTTGTGAGAGGAGGCAAAAAGATCTATGGCTGGGCGTCCCCATTTCCTTGTTATCATGCTGAAGATTTGTGGATCTAGTTTCCACTCGTGAGGGTCCATGAGGTTTCTGCTTAGTTTGTCTGCCAGAGCATTTGTTTTTCCTGGCAGGAATTGTGCTTGCAGGTGTACTTGTTAAGTCAATGCTGTGTTACACAAAATCATGGCTTGTCTGCCGAGGGGGTAGGAATGTGTGCCCCTCTGCTTGTTTATGTACCACATGACTGTGGTGTTGTCCGTCTTTATCAGCAGCTGTCCTGGATAAAGTAGGTCCTTGAAGGCTGTCAGGGCATTTTGTACAGCTAGCATCTCTTTTTGATTGATGTGTAGATGCCTTTGGCTTGGGGACCATGTGCCCTGAATACATTTTCCTGCCATGTGGGCCCCCCAGGCATAATCTGATGTATCTGTTGTTAGTGTTTGCCTGGTTGTGGGTAAAGTGAATGGCTGCCCCTTGTTGTGGTGACAGGCCTGTGCCCACCATCGAAACTCCTGTTGCAGGCAAGGAATGAGGGAAATTAATGATTCCAACGAACAACACAGGAAGCCAGTGCCAAGCCAACGTTTATTGCGATCTGGTACCTCGGCTTTTCGCCTTCAAATGGATCACAAATTCATTGTGCTGTTAACTACTATTTATACAAACTATTTTAGTTAATCAGCACCAATTAATCAATTAACATTTTAAAGTGCTCTACCATTATTTAATGTCTTTACAAATATCTAAACATTAAAAGCAACATATTAACAATCTCAATTTCACAATTATTATTACATTACTATGTTTCATATATAATCAGTCTTTATTTAAACATCATTAATGATTCCAGGCTGTGGCAATGTGGAGTCCAAACACTTTTTAGGTACCATTGTAGTTTCCTCATATGCAGTCTTGCATATGGAATTAGCAGAATGCAGGAGGCCATGTAGCCCAGAGCCTGCAGAATTTTTCTTGCAGATAACTGGGTCTTTGTTGCCTTTGTTTGTCTGGCGTGAGATAAGCCATCTGGGCAGTTGTATTTAAGCTTGCACCCAGGAATATCTCTTGAGAGGGTACTAGTTTTGATTTCTTTTCGTTTACTGTGTACCCTAGGCAAATTAGTAATCTTTTTACAAACGCCAGATGCTTTAGTAGAATGTCTTTGGCCTCTGCTTGAATAAGGCAGTCTTCCAAGTAGGGATATATCTGAATTCCTTTTTGTCTGCAAAATGCAATTACTGGTGTCAGGCATTTTGTGAAGACCCTGAGCGCAGTAGATAAGCCAAAGGGCAGTGCAGAGAATTGGTAGTGCTTTGAGCCAGCTATGAATCTGAGGTATCTTCTGCAAGATTGTCTGATTGGACCTCAGAGGCAGACCTCCCAACCATACCGAATTACTCGGTATTTACCGAGTTTTGGGGTCCAAATGAAGGGGTGCCACGATTCCCGATTGGCACCCCTTCATTTCCGATTTTTTTGCTTCATTTTTTTAATTTTTTTTTAAAAATCACGCTGTCGGAACTGACGTCATCACATGCGCGATGACGTCAGTGCCGTCAGGGCTACCAGCCGTCAGGGCTACCAGCCAGTCGGAATTGAGCTCAAGGAGCTCACGTCATTATTTCCGACTGGCTGCGAGCGGGAATGCAGCAGCGAGAAAAAGTACAGTTTTGTACCTACCATAAATGTAGATGTTCGAAGATCCACATTGCTGCAGTCCTTACATATGGGTAGTCCGCTGTCCTCTGTCAGCCCGAATACCAAAATATTAGGCTGACGTCGGTCATGGGCGCTCAGATCTGACATCATAGCGTCAGGGTATAAAAGCGCATGACCGACGTCATATCCTCAGTCTTTTCTTGCCCCAGATGTCAGAAGGCCCTAAAAAGAAAGGCCACAGCCCAAAAACAGGATACCTCCCAAAAACATGCCCAACAACAACCATCACCCAAACCATATAACCATGCCAAACTACAGAGGGGAAGGAGGGAGGGTAAATTGGACTGCAGCAATGTGGATCTTCGAACATCTACATTTATGGTAGGTACAAAACTGTACTATGTTCTTCATCTCACATTGCTGCAGTCCTTACATATGGGTAGAATCCCAAAGCAGAGGTAAAGGGAGGATGGCAAAATCATAAAGCATTAGGGGCTGCTAAAATGCCCTGCAATATTGCAGTGGCAAATCCAGCCCTAGACTTAGAATAAAGAGGAAGGTGGTAATGCTTGGAAAAAGTATGTACTGAACTCCAAGTGGCTGCTTCCAAAATATCTTTGTAGCTACCCCTTAGAAAGGCAGTAGAAGTGGCAGTAGCTCTAGTGGAATGAGGTCTGATTCCAGCCGGAATCTCCTTACCATGATGGGAATAACAGAAAGAAATACAAAACCCAATCCATTTAGAAATAGTTTGTTTTGAAACAGGTTTTCCCTGAGAACCCAAAGCAAAAGAAACAAACAACTGCTGAGACTGCCTGAACCCCTTGGTTCTGCTCAAATAATAACGTAACTGCCTGTGAATATCCAAAGTATGCAAAATCTTCTCCCCTTTATTTTGAGGGTTTGCATAAAAAGTAGGCAAATGAATAGTTTGGTTCAAGGCCACAATAGAAACCACTTTAGGCATAAAGGAAGGATTAGTACGCAAAGATACCCTATCCTTATGAAAAATCAGGAAAGGTTCCACTGCCATAAGGGCCTGTAATTCAGAAACCCTTCTTGCAGAGGTAATGGTCAACAAAAAAGCAGTCTTCCATGATAAATACTTTAACTCGGCAGTAGCTGCAGGCTCAAAAGGTTGTAGAGTAAGCTTTTCCAACACAAAATTGAGATCCCAAGCAGGAGTAGGAGCTCTACGTGGGGGTCTTATGTTCTTTGCCCCTCTAAGAAATTGCTTAAACAAAGGATGGGAAAATAAAGGAGGGTCACAGTCATAGTGAGCAGAAATGGCTGCAGCATGAACCTTTATCGAGGAGAAAGACAAACCCTTGTCCAATAACTCAGCAAGATATTGAAGAGAAACACTTAAATCAGGCTTGGAAACATCAAAGTCCTTCGCTTTGCTCCAAAGAAAAAATCTCCTCCATTTATCAGCGTAAACTTTCCTTGTACTAGGCCTTCTGGCCTCCAAAATAACATTCAAAACTTGTTGTGGAAGCTGAGACCCTCCAGGGTCCAAAACAGAATATGCCAGGCTGTGAGATGCAGAGACTGAACCTTGACATTGAGGAAGTGATTGCCCTCCTGAGACAAAAGATGCGGAATCAAAGGCAGAGGCCATGGAGGCTCCCGTACCAAACTCCTCAGTAGTGGGTACCAGTGCTGTCGAGGCCAATCCGGCGCTATCAGAATCATGGATGGCTTGTCTATTCTGGCCTTCAGGAGTACCTTGGGAATGAGAAGCAGAGGTGGAAAGGCATAGACATGAAGATTGCTCCAACTGAATGATAGAGCATCCACCTTCCAAGCTGTGGGATGTAACATTTTTGTGCAAAACTTTGGCAACTGGTAATTTAGTGGAGAAGCGAACAGATCTATGTCTGGAGTCCCCCATAACACTGTCAACTTTTGAAACACATGAGGATCCAGTTTCCACTCGTGAGGATCCACAATTTGTCTGCTCAACCCATCCGCTAAGGAGTTCTGTGCTCCTGGTAGAAACCTTGCCTGAAGATTGAGGTGTAAACTGAGAGCAGTCTCCCACAAAATCATCGCTTGCCTGCAAAGAGGTTACGAATGGGTTCCCCTTGCTTGTTGATGTACCACATGACAGTAGTGTTGTCTGTTTGAATCAACACCTGTCCTGGGTGAAGTAAATCCTTGAAAGCCATCAATGCAAATTGGACTGCTAACATCTCCTTCAAGTTGATATGCAAATGTTGAAGTCTGACAGGCCACGTGTCTTGCACCCATTTTCCATTGAGGTGTGCTCCCCAAGCCTTGTCCGAGGCATCTGTCGTTAGAATCTAACTCGCCTCTGGTCGGGTCACAGAGAGTCCCTTGTTTAGGTGACATTCCTGAGCCCACCACAAAAATTCTTTCTGAATGCAAGGTATTATCTGAATGACAGTGTCTAGATCTTGGCAGTGTTGTGTCCATACATTTTTGAGATACCATTGAAGCTTCCTCATATGCAGTTTGGCATTGGGAAGCACCAGAATACAAGATGCCATGAACCCCAAGGCTTGAAGGACTGTCCTTGCAGTCAGCCTGGACTGTAGAGACATTTGATGGAAATAAAGAGAAAGGCTTCTTTGTTTGTCCGGGGTCAAAAAGGCCATCTGGGAAGCTGTATTCAGTCTTACACCCAGAAAGCACATGTCCTGAGAGGGTACTAGACTGGACTTTGTTTCGTTCACAGAATACCCTAGGCATCTTAACACTACCATCACATACTGTAGATGATGCAGAAGTTCGTCTTTGTGTTGTGCAATAATCAGGCAATCGTCCAAATAAGGATAAATCTGTATTCCTTTTAACCTGAAAAAGGCTATCACTGGAGCCAGAACCTTTGTGAACACTCTGGGCGCAGTAGACAAGCCAAAGGGCAATGCAGAGAACTGATAATGTAAATTTCCAGCCAACGCAGGTACCTCCTGCAACTGGGCCTGATAGGAACATGAAGATAAGCCTCTTTGAGATCCAGAGTTACCATCCAGTGATCTTTTCCCAACAGAGGTAAAAGCTGTTGTAACGTCAGCATTTTGAACTTTGGAATGTCCAGATAAGTGTTGAGGATAGATAAATCCAAAATTGGTCTCCACGTGTTCCCTTTCTTTGGTACTAGAAACAGGCGAGAATAAAATCCTAGTCCCACTTCTGACAGAGGAACTGGCTGTATAGCTCCTATTTGAAGAAGTAAAGAAATCTGCTTGTGAGCCTCTATCCTTTGCCGAGGAGGAACGTCTGGCATGCCTTTGAAAGGAGGCCATGTATGGAAATAGAACTTGTAGCCTCTGTTTATAATGTCCAATACCCATTTGTCCTGGGTGACTAAAAGCCAGTTTTGCTTGAAGAGTGCTAATTTTCCTCCCAAAGGAGCTGCCAGGGAAGAAGAATCTGGCAGCTGAAAATGCAGGTCATTGGGCCTGTTTACGAAAGGACTGGCCCCTGCCCTCACCTGCAGATTGTGCAGGTGAACTCCAAGTTCTAGGCCTGAATGTACTGTGAGCTCTGCCCCTGCCACGTCTAGATCTACCCCTAGACTGAGAATCAGAAGAAGGGTAGGCCAATTTCTACTAAACTTTGGAGGTTGCACCTGCAAAAAATCTTTAACAGTCTGCATAGACTTAGCCTTGTCTTCCATTTTCTTCAAAACCGACTCCACAGGGGACCAAACAAAACTTCAGACTGTAAAGGGGCATCCAGAATTCTAGTTTTAACATGCTCGGACAAATTCTGATCCTTAAGCCAGGCGTGCCTACGAAGAACTGATCCAGTGGCAGCCACCCTAGAAGAGGCCTGTACAGCATCAAAACCACACTGCAAAGAATGCTTACCCACCTGTTCAGAGACATGTACTAAATCCTGCAATTCTTTACACTCTATGCCCTCTGTCAAAGCATCCACTTTAGATTTTAGCTGAGAAAGGAGGAAATTCTGATACTTCAACATATGAAACTGGCAATTTAAAGCCCTCATTGCTAAAGTAGAAGAGGTATACACCTTCTTACCCCATCTATCCAAAGCTCTAGCTTCCTTATCTAGAGGAACCGGATTCTTTACAACAGAAGCTCTAACACCCTTAGGCCCCTGACTAATAGTTTCTGGGTCCGCCCTAGGACTCTTATACAGATATTTATGAGCCTCAGGCACCCTGTAATACCTGTCCGGTTTAACTGGCGAGGAGGCAAAGAATCTGGATTAAGGGAAGCCTCGAGAAAACATCTTGAACAACATCCAAAACAGGAGGTATAGCCAAGGGTCTATGCTGTGGTAAAACAAGAATTCCCTAAGCCTCTTCGTGAATCAGAGAAATCCTGTCCTTCCCACTTAAAATGCTCCCTCATAGAATGCAGAGTTTCTGAAAACGAAAAATCCTCTGGAGGAGAAGCAGAAGGAGTGGAATCCTCTGCATCAGAATCCGAATAAGGGGAAAATCTTGAATATCTTCAGCAGAAGAGTCTGAGTCGCCTGAGGCCTGATCCAAACTTTCCAACTCTGGCTCCACCCTGGGCCTCTTATCAGGAGGGGGCATAGAACCTCTAATTAAAGTAATCAAATCTTCTGCCATTTTAAGCATGTGCTTTTTAGGCACAGACCCTGACGTACCTGGAGGGACACCAGAGGAAGGCAAAACAGACCTGCCCTTAGAAGAAGCCTTAGAAATAGTAGCAGAAGGCCTAACCACCTTAGGCATAGAAGGGAGAACAGTAACCTGAGAGGCCCCTTCAGCTTGACCTGACTCCTGTGAGGCCACATCCTGCAAAATCAAAGTTTCCCCCTGAGACTCAACAGAAACTTCAGCCGGATCCACCTGCTCCACTGTAGCTTCTGCAGGACCGGCGTCCGAAACGGACGAATCAACCTGTCTAGGTTTCAAGGATTTGTCTTTGCGCTTCTTTGTGGAAGCGGGCGTCGGAGGATCTGACGGCATATTATAATTACACCGCTTACCAAAGACTAACCTAGCACAATCTAACCTTTTTATAGTGCACTTATTAAACCTAGCACAAAACCGACACCCGACTACGTCGTGGTCCGGTCCCAAACAAGGAATGCAAAGAGAGTGATAATCCCTATGCGGCATCTGTTTCCCACAAGAAATACAATTATTCACTTTTTCTGACATCCGGAATTAACTGAGGCAAGAAAAAACTAAAATATTCCCCAATGGGGTACTTAGCCCAACTTGGTTTCGGTCTGAAACTCAGAATACGAAAATTTCAGAACGCCGAACGGCACTTGCAACGCTGCTTCTGCATCGGACCATGCGGCAAAAAAGACTGAGGATATGACGTCGGTCATGCGCTTTTATACCCTGACGCTATGATGTCAGATCTGAGCGCCCATGACCGACGTCAGCCTAATACGTTGGTATTCGGGCCGACCGAGGACAGCGGACTACCCATATGTAAGGACTGCAGCAATGTGAGATGAAGAACATCCAGGCAGCAACAATAACACTATGGCAGTAATACTCAGTCTCAATTGCTCATTTTATTTTTTTCCAAGCGGCTGTGAGCACTCGCCGGAGTCGCCGAGCAGGAATACAGGTTTTATTTTTAGCAGGCAGCGCGAGCGGGTAAACGTGGGATGGATAAAGCTCTCGGCTACTAAAGCTTGACTGGAAAGCTTTCTTAGAGTTGAAAAATTACTGATTTGGAGTCTGGAGAATAAAGCAAGGTAAACCAATGTTAGATTGAATCAGTGCAACCTACTACTGCTGCATAGTAGTTCTAATTCTGCTGTAAAACTTACTTGTAGCCCACAATGCATCACTGCTTCTATATTCTACATTGTACACTGCACACAACTGCAAAGAAAGTGCATCTGTGTTTAATACGGCTAAAGACATATTCCTTCAATCACATTTCTGCCTTTTGTGGGGAATGCATTAGTTACACAATGCCTTTGCAACTACCTTTTCTGGGAATGCATTAGTCACACAGCACTTCTGCTGTGATGACAGCAATGATGTTTTAACCTTAACAATTGCATCATCATTGTGTTTGACCATAGGATATTACAGTTTGCCTTTTGAATGTGTTATACAATTGCTTCGTGCATGTAATAACTACTTGTCCATGATGTTTAGTTACAGTTGATGCTTACTAACTGTTGTCTTCTCCTTTCCAGTTGCTAGTAATTTGCTCATACAATGAAACTTAATTCAATTGTACTGCTTAGAACTTAAAGATATCTTTTTACTTTATCTCTCCCAGTTATTCTTCATATTGGTTGGGCTACCCAAAGAGGTGTGAATATGTGCTGAATGACTAGCATTTGGATAATAGTAAGGAATGACAGTAATCTTTTTATGGCTTGGTTTAAAGCCTGCTTTATAAATGAATTAGTGAAGTTTATGAATGGATCTGAATTTTACCCACTACAGAAAAAGTACACCCAAAGACCATTTAGTTAGAACATTACATAGATCTTGTAGCTGCTTACTAGACGAGTCTAAAAATGTGAGACTGTTTTTGGAATTTATAGATAGCTTGCATAGTGTGCAAAGCTACCCATCTAACTTTTCATGCAATTCTCGGGTCTCATGATTTATAGACATTTTGCTTCTGTGTTGCACAGCTGTGCTGTAAGAAGCAGAAAGGGGTTTTGAAGCTGCATGTAAATGTAGTTAGTAGTCTGTGGGTTTCAATGTTGTTTCAATGAATGTGAGTTTCAAGGACAGAGAAGTTTTAATGCCAAGTCTGTTTTCGTTATGCGACAGTGTTGCTTTGTTTAGCAGATCTCTATTGGTGTTTGTGCATTGGGCCGTAAAATGTAAAAATAAAATCCAAATCATTGTATTACTAAAGCAGTATGCACACATTAGTGTTTATGGTAAATGGGGCAAAATAGCCAGGTAATGGGACATTGGAATGGCTGCAGGGGGACTCTGGTGCCGTATTTTGGTGGTCTGTTCTTCAGTTTGCATTTGAAAGTTGGTATCCCACAATTTCATTGGAGTGGGTGGGGTTACATAATTATGTATGCAAATTGTATTTTAACCAGCATATAGATTTGTACCTATTTTTCACGGGCCTTGCCCAGATTTTTGATGTTTCCCGGTTGAGAGGTATGCTCAGAGGCATACCTGCATGTGCAGAAGCTGCTGTAGAGTTAACATTTTGAATTTCAGAACGTCCAGAAAAGTATTTAGAATAGACCGGTCCAGAATCGGTCTCCATGCTTTGTCCTTTCTTGGTACTAAGAAAAGTCTCGAGTAAAATCCTTGTCCCTGCTCTTATTGCGGCACTGGTTGAATAGCCCTCATGTCCATGAGGGATGAAACTTGGTTTTGTGCCTCTGCCCACTGATTGTGTGGCAGGTCCGGCAAATCTTTTGCCTTTGGAAGGGTGTGAAAGTGGAACCTGTAGCCCTGAGAGACTATATTTAAGACCCATTTGTCCTGGGTAATCATGTGCCAATTTTGTGCTAGCTTTCCCCCTAAGGGTGCTGCTAAAAGAAAAATGCTTGGCATTGGCAGAGGGAAGTCATAGGGACCGCTTCCTATATGGCTGTGATTTGTCTTCTCCGCTTTTCGAGGTAGAAGTACCCCACTGTTTGGGCCTGTATGAGCCCTGGGGTTGTGGTTTGCCTCTAGGACGTCTGTATCTGCCTCTTTGTGGCCTGTCCGACACAGGAAAGGACCAATTCTTAGAAAGCCAGTTCCTGCTAAATCTGGGTGGCTGCACCTGTAAGAAATCCTTCACTGTCTGCATAGATTTAGCTTTATCCTCCATTTTCTTCAACACCTCTTCTGCCTTAATACCAAAGTATCATGCTGAATGGAGCATCCAATAATTTTGCTTTAACATGATCAGGCAGAGTCTGTTCTTTTAACCAAACATGCCTTCTAATGACCGAGCCTGTTACAGGGGCCTGCAAGAGGCCTCCAGTGAATCATAACCACATTGCAAAGTATGTTTTCCCACTTGTTCAGCTGCATGCAATAAATCCTGCAATTCCTTGCTCTCAGCACATTCAGAATTTGTCAACATTTTCTGTTTTAACAGAGACATTAAATACTGCTGATATTTAAGCATATGAAACTGACAATTTAAAGCCCTTACAGCCAAGGTAGCAGAAGTGTAAACTTTTTTCCCCCATCTGTCCAGTGCCCTAGAATCTCTATCTGAGGGGACAGGGTTTTTTGGAGTAGCAGCTTTGACTCCTTTGGGACCCTGTGAAATAGTTTCTGGGTCAGCAGCAGGGTTTTTCTATAGAAATTTATGAGCATCTGGAACCCTGTAGTATCTGTCTGGCTTAACAGGTGCAGGAGGTAAAGAGTCGGGAGACAGGTCGGACTCTGAAAAGACATCATCTTCAATGTCTAGAACAGGAGGAAAAGCAAGAGGTCTGTGCTGAGGAAGTAAAAGAAAGTCTCTGAGCCTTTTCTTAGAATCTGAATAATCTTGGCTTTCCCAGTGGAAATGCATGGTATGCAAGGTTTCCCCAAATGAATAATCCTCAGGAGGAGAAACTGAAGGAATAGATTCTTCAGCATCAGAATCCTCATATGGGGGAACAGAGTATCCGTGTTCTGAAGAGGAGTCAGAGGAAATGGAAACCTGATCAGAGGAATCCTATTCAGAGTCTTGCCTAGGCCTCTTATTAGGAGGGGGATGGGAGCCCCTGATCAAAGTAATTAGGTCTTCGGCCATTTTGAGCATCTGTTTCTTAGGCATGGAAGTCTGTCCTGGAGAATGCTGTACTTGTTTTCTTGTCTTTAAAACTGTCTTAGTCTTTGATGCTGAAGTTGGCTTGATGTAAAGCTGTGTAGGTCTGAAAACACAGTCAGAAGCCGATGCCTGCTCAGCGGCTCCGGACCCATCTGAGGGATTAGTTTCCGAAGGCCCAATACCTTGAGTATCCAGAGGCCTAGCTGTCTCCACGTGGGAGTCTGAGGCGGCCTGTGGCTCTGAGGTAGCGGGTGTCAGGGGCTGTGAAAGCACCTCACTGAGAACCGGTGAACCGGCGACTGGCCTAGAAGAGGCATCATCGTCAGTTTTGGACCTCGGATGCCTGTCCTTTTCTTTTTCCTTGCGCTTTTTATGAACACTGGCCGAAGGTTTATCTACATAATGTTGTCGGAACAGCCCATGACCGAAGTAATGAAAAGCAAAATCGTACCGATGCTTAATAGTGCATGGATTAAATCTAGCACAAAACCGACAACTAGCAACGCCGTGGTCAGGGCCTAGGCAAGGAATACAGTAAGAGTGAAAATCTTTATGAGGTATTTGCTTCCCACAAGAAATACAATTGTTAACTTTTTCTGACATCGGTCTAGAGCAAGAAAAAAGTTTCCCCAACGGGGTACTTAGCTTTATTGAAGACTTCGGATCTGAAATTCAATTTCGAAAATCTCAGGGGTCGGCCGACCGGCACTTACGAACTGCTTTTGCTTCGGGCATCGCGCGGCAAGAAAGACTAAAGAAAATGGCGTCAGCTGCATCTTTTATACCCCTGGCACACTGACGTCAGGGAAGAGGCGATAGTAACCAACGCCGGACCAAGACTTTGGAATTCAGGCAGACTGCGGGTAGCCTGCCAGCAGGATAACCCAAGTGTAATGACTGCAACAGTGAAAAATGATGAACATCGGCGGAAATATTCGATAATAAACAAAAGATGCAAAAATGTAAAAACTGTTCTAGACCTGAACTTGAAATGGTTATTAACTGTCTGGTTAGCATTCATTTCCATATCATGCTGACAAACATGTTTTACTTGCTAACATAAAAATTTATGAAAAAAGACTGGATCCAAGCACATCCCGTTAAAAACTGAAAAACGGTCAAGCATTTAAAAGACTGGATCCAAGCACATCCCATTAAAAACTGAAAAACGGTCAAGCATTTAAAAGCAAACTTGTGTGTTCAAGAAATGGAGCACAAACAAAAAACATTTGAAATGCAAGACCATAACACTACCCTACCACTCAGACTTGCATACTGATTAACCACAGATCCAGGAAAGATAATACTGAGCACTATTATAACACAAGCCTACAACACATGCAGACGTATGTGCCATCGTGATGCACTGATTTACTTCAAATATACATTTTTATTAAGATCTAACATTTAGTATTTTTCCAAGAGTCTCTCTTGGGGTCAGCCTGGTCCATCTTTTAAAAATGACACCCTCGTCTATGTTAATGAGGTTTCAGATTAATGTAGCAAACTCAGCCATCAATAAAATTTACTGACATTAAACTACATAAACAGAAAAGGTAAAAAAAGCCATCCAATGATACAAGTGAAAGTAGGCCTCACAGGAATCACGGGCAATGAATACTACAGTAATTCCTCCCAAAGCCATCAACCAGTTTTCAGCCTCAATGGCCAACTCAGAACTGTAGGTTTCCCTTTCCAAAATAAGTTTTTTCTTCAATAATGCCTTCATAATGGATATCAAGCTAACCTCTGCCTCTATTTCTTCTGATGGAAGGTCAGCAAAAATAGAAGTACTCAAATCCTTAAGGTGCAGATTATAGCATTTGACAGCAGCTGATGAAGTGCACCCAACTACACACCATGCAAATGACAATAATGGACAAAAATAATCATAGTTATGCCCAAGGGAATCTGCCCAAACCAAAGGTAGACTGAAGTGACAGCAGCTGAATCCAAAAGTTGACTGAAAATATTTTGAAGGATTTCCTCTAGGCTACATGTATTATTCCAGAACTCAGGGATTCCAACACTTTTAAAGTTCTTCTTATTACTCTATTAGCTCGGAACTCAAGGTCCAATAGCTCAATGCCAAAACTAGTCAGAGCCTTTGTAGGGCGGGCAAGATCTCAAAGGAACTGAAATTAGAGGTGGTAAAAAAGAGAGAGAGAAAGGAATACTCCATTAGCTAAAAGATGTTCGAGAAAGTAAACGCCTACTGTTCAAGATGCAACCAATGTTGTAGTTGTTAGAAGGATTGCAATATTGAAATTTGTACAAATGACTTGAAATGGTCATGCTCTCTCAGGGATACAAGGAGTTATTCCGTACTAAAATAAGGGAGCAGTGGTATTAAATGCTCACACTTTGGGGGTATGACCAGATACAATGTACTAAAAACGAGGAAGCAATGGGATTTTTAATACTTCTGGTAGCAAAGAAAACAGTTTTACACAAGTATGGAATTCAGAGTTCCTACATGACTGATGTAGTCCAACTCAAGCACCAAACAGAAAGTTGGCTGGTAGAAAAGAAATTAATGGGAAATGCAAGTGAGTAAATGGCTAACATGAAAATTGTAGAGATTTGATGAAATTACATTAGTCCAATTTGAGATATTAGTAAATTATACGGATTGGGGTTTGGGTGTTATTTTTAGATGTGTTCAATTTAGAGTGGGAATGCAGTATGACCCTGCAAATATATTTCAAAGGAATTATTATAGGGCGGTGCAGTGGTGCAGCGGTTAACGTTGTCACCTCACTGCAAGAGGTTCTCCGGTTCGATTCTCGGCTGGGGTGCTTTCTGTGTGGAGTTTGCATGTTCTCCCTGTGTTCGCATGGGTTTCCTCCGGGTACTCCGGTTTCCTCCCACATTCCAAAGACATGCATCTGGAGCATTTCTCCCCGGGCCTCCACTGAAAACAGGCTCTGTGAAACCTAGTCGGACTTTCCCGGTCAACAAATGTTAAATAAATAAAATAAATTTTGTGACCAACTCAAGTTAACATTGTATGCATGTGTGTGAAGACAAAAAAAAAATTTAGAGCTTTTTAAGCAAAAATGTTGGTTGGTGAGCTGATTTGTTTTTTTTAAGTTGATTTCATCACTGTAAGTTAGCAATAGATGATTGACAGCATCAGGAAATATTAGCTTTCAGCAGCAATAAAACTGTACAATGTTAACATGTATTATGCTGAAGTATTATTATAATATGGTTAACCAAGATGTTATGACATCTCCGTTGCTTATTTTAAAGCTGTCTCGCTATGTTAAACCCATTTAACATAGCGAAACAGTAAAAAAAGCAACGGAGATCTTGCTTTCTCCATTGCTTTTGGCCACAATTCTGATGTACTGTGTAGGCATGCGCAGTACATCAGAACTGCCGCGGATGCCAGACAGCTGCGGAAGGGCAACAAAGAGGCATTATACAATGCCATTATTTAAGAAAAGTAATTGTTTCTTTTCTTAAATAATGTCATAGTATAATAGCAATAACCCACTTCTGGGTGTGGGTAATGCGGGATTTAACCACGGTTGTCTTTGTTTGGTCCCTCGGGACCAAACCACGCCAACCGTGGTTAAATCCCGCATTACCCACACCCAGGCGTGGGTTATTGCTATAATAAAACAGAACTCCAGTCAGCGTTCCAATTCAGAACTTGCAGTACGTACAGATTGTACCCTAATGGAAAGGGAACATTCAGAAAGTTTGGTCCATCTCATCTCAATCCTTCAACAAGCCAATATAAACCTGAAACCAAAATGTGTTGTGAAAATTATCTACTCCCCTTTGCCCCACAGTTAAAAGGATTTTATTGGCAAAATATGGGATTCCGTTTGTTGCAGCCACATCACCCAGAAACCCCTAACTGCAAAACATTTCAAACTAAATCCTTTATGTATATGTCTGTCCTCGAAGATATAGCACTACCACCTCACATGAACAAATGCAAATTACCTGCTTGGAATACTAGTTATGACCAATTACCACGCATATGCACATGAACATTCCCAGTTTCTTTAACAATGCCTGCTACTGGCAAGAAAAATAAAATGCAGCAATACTGTGCACTAAATATCATCCCCATCATACACTATTATGAGTGAGACTTACCTTTTTCAACCTTTGCCTCAGTACATTCCCAATTGGTGTCAAACACATAAATGATCTAAGACGCCACAAATAGTGGCAAGCTCCATCCACACGAACACGAGTCTATCACACTAGTCTCCTACATCCTTAACCTACCAAGTAATACAACCAGCAGCTGTGACACCTCAAATAGACGCATTTACGAAGTACTACAGGCAAACTAAAAAGCTGAAACAAATGTAATTCTCAATGCAATTAACAGCTAACTGTCCCAAACTTACAACATGCTCAGCTATAAGGACAACTATGCCCCGAGCACAATGTTCCTTTCCCCAGACTGCATCTTCCTCACTACAGAATTCATGACACCTGCACTTTCACACAAACTTGGCATCTTCCCCTGTATAGCATTTTCTATCCTAATCAACTTCCTCACTGCACGTCATTTTTGAGGCTGAATGAAGTCTCTTTAGAAATGGGTCTCCTTTTCTCATTTTCCATATCCCATCTGAAAGTTCCTTCCTAAAGAAAATTAGATATGAATTTATTTACACTTGCTGAAGTGATAAAACTGTTCAGGCTCTAAATACTTCCAGGTCTATTATCATTTATAGTTGCATTCTTTCCCCCTCCAGAAACTATAAGCCTATTGAGTCACTGTTATAGGCCTGAATGTTTAATTGTTTGTTTGTGTCTTTTGGCCTTTCCCGGTTAGGGGACGCCACAGCGGAACTCCAGTCCGCAAATGATTGGCAGTTGATTTTTACGTACCGGCTTGGCAGGCCTGACGCACAACCTTCAACGAAGGTACGCCCATTCACGCATGTCTCCATGCAGAAGACGCTCTAGCTGAGAATCTAACCGGACAGCATCTGTGAGGAGACAACACTACCGCAGCACCACCTATGCATCTAAAATAATGGACAATACAAACATCAGAAAATGTGTGTGCAAAGTAAAATAATTAGAGAGAATACCACCACAATTTTGAGCTGGTCACGGTTAGGAAGCACA
Organism: Protopterus annectens; assembly: GCF_019279795.1. Classification (NCBI taxonomy): domain Eukaryota; kingdom Metazoa; phylum Chordata; order Ceratodontiformes; family Protopteridae; genus Protopterus; species Protopterus annectens. Next base: position 139,110,064 of record NC_056747.1, read on the forward strand.
AAAACATTTGTTCTATAAAGCTCTGTATGAAATAAGACAGTTTTGACGGTAAATGGCTGTTGCTGTGCAATGATTTGGGTGTACCAAATTCTGTTATTTTACTGTGCACGTTTGTAAGAATAGTTTGATCTGTGCATACATCACCAATACATTTCCTAGTTCACTGTGAATATGCTGAAAAACAAGACTAAACTAGAAATTATCATTTTTGCCACGAACAACAGACATGATCTTTTTAATGCGTACTGACTTTTATGATTGACCAACTAGTTGAAGGGAACAACAAAGCAGAAAATATGATACTCCAGCTGGGTGGAAGTAAGGTGGGGATTGGAGTAACGAGAGAGCCCTAAACTCAATTTCCATTTTTTTTTTAAAAGTTATATTACCTCTATTTGCTTTCAGCTTATTAAGCACCATTTAAAGAATGTGAAACACATGCAGTGAAACACAAATTTGCAAGAGAGTCATAGGAAATCAGGCTCTAAACTCCTGAGAATTATCCTACTTTGTAGTGTTTCTCACTACTTCCATTCTAAATGAAAGGAAATGCAATCTTGCAGACGTTGACTACAACATTAATAACTTCAGTGAGCCAGGGGGCAAGAAGTAACCTTCCAAGAAAACGATCATAGCAGGTCTTACCCTCATGAGGGCATTCAGGGTAGTTAGATCAACTCTAGAGTGATGCTGGCAGTTTTTTTTGAACCTGCTGTAGTACTCCTTTAATAATATGTTAAATCAAGCATAATATACACTGTAGGCAGTCTCAATGTACATAACCCACTGACAGTACACAGCTTACTAACTCAAGTTCCACCGTATGTAACATCACGCACTTTTTTCCTAAAATGTATGTGTGTGAGTTATTCACTATAATACCTACAGATTACCAAGTACAGATCCACCGCAGACTTACAGACCATATATAGTTATTAACCAGTATCTGCATTACAGAATGTCACAGCCCAACTTCTTAATAAAAAAGATTCCCTGACATTGCAAGCATTTCATCTTGTATAACTAAGTAGAACACTTCCATGCATTTAAAAAACTGGCTTATAATCAAGGTATCTGTGTCCTACATTTAAAACATCTGTGCAGCACACCTGACAAAGGTTTTTTTTTGGGGGGGGGGATCCATTACTTCCTCACCCCAATGAGTAACTCAAAAGAATTAGCCATAGTTCCTTTGCCTCACTGGCTATTGCTTCTAACACACATTCCTTCTCTCCATGTTTCTGATGATTTCTCCAATTCAGCTCTGATGCACAACTTTGTATCAAACTGGCAAACTTACTTCCAGTGTTTCTAAAGTGCCACTTGCAAAGACAGAGGACAAGCCTCGATACAGCTCCTAGTGGGTGCCATTGTATCATTCTTCTTCAAAGGGGACTCCATTTACACTGCATGATCTCCTGTCAATCCTGATGTCACTAGCACCACACATGCTTCAAACTTTTACTCTTCCCCAAGACCTGTCCAATGGCTCCACTACTTTCTCCTTATCCGCCCACATCCATCTATCCTCCATCAAGAGTTGGTTGGTAGGGAGTGGGCTACCCTGTGGGCTCTGCAGAGTGGACTTTATCCTCCGTAGCACAGCAGCCCACCCCTTCAGTGGCTCTTTTGAGCCAAATTACTGGCAGCTATAAAAAAGGGGACGCATACCTGCACATACTGACTCCCCTTCTGTTTCAAAATGTGAATGCACTCTGCAAAGCATGCTCGCTAGACCAAAGAAACATTGGGGGGGGGGGGTGTGTGAAATACACTGTGCTTCCATTAGGTGCGTCTCCTGTCACAAACCTGTGTTATCGCCCTCTACCAAGAAGGGTCAAGCAGGCAATGGCCATTTACTCCCACTCACCTTCCAGCCACTATTCAAATTCTGGTCACCATAGTTAGGGCTTTATTCCTCTCAACCACAGAGATGACCAACTCTAGCTTGGTCTTGAAGTACAAATTTGGTAACTCGTCCAGAATCTTGTGGATTTCACCTAGAAAATTTCTATGTAATTTCTGCACATGCACAATGTATCTTAACACACTTCCAGACAAAGTAGAAACCAAAATCACCTGCTTCCATAATCTGTCCAAGGAATGGGACTGCTTGGGCAATGAATAATCTTGGACTGGGACTGTGGAACCTTCTTACACACAGCAGCAATCGTGATTAAGTAAACCAGGTCCTACAATAAGCTTGGAAATTCCAGGGGGTTGCTGAATTTTGCCTGGGCATTTACTAGCAGGAGCCACCGCATCCAAGTTCTCCCAGACATCCTCTAGAACTAATCTGACTATTTCATTGGCTGGAAGTACCACCCAAAAGAAAAGGAGACCTCAACTAGCATTCACTCTAACTCGGAAGGGATGTCCTAGATCCACTTGGCTTTAAGCCTGACAAGTTACAAGATCTCACCAAATTTGGGATAGTCATGAGACAAAGTAGGGAATCAAATGCTTGGTCATCCATACATGTGGTAGGAGACTATTCCTGGGGTTGACATGCTTCCTCTTGCATGTGGCATTATCGCCTTCCCTTGAATGGGGAGAAAAGTCTGAGAATGATGAAGACTAGCTCCACTGTCCAGGCATCCTGAATCAGAAAGTGGAAGGTGAGGCTGAAGTCCATAAGTGTATACTAGGCCAAAGTCCACATGGGCTTTTCTAAGCCTAGCCATCCACTACAAACATATACGAGAAGTTTAGGAATGTTAAGATTATTCTAGGGGGTATATGTAAGCTATAGCTTGGGTAAATTGTGCATTTAAAGGCTGCCTCTGTTCATTAGGGACATAGGTGCCAGGCCAAGAGTGACTTTCCAATTCCCTATCCACTTGTCCAGGTTATGTTTGAATTGGGTTAGTGAAGAACTTTGCTTCACAGCAATGGGAAGCCTGTGCCAGAGAAGAGATAGTTGAAGATGAATACCTTCCCCTCTAATATAGCCTATTTAGGTCACAAGCAGGGTTTCAAGTTCCTAGACTGGGTAATTCTAATGTTATTTTCTTCTGCAGATAGGCAGCAGGTCACTCAGAGCAGAATCCGAAGATACCTTGTATGGCAGGCATCGATCACCCTTCAGTCTGTGGGGACAGAGTACAGGGATAGGGCTGTGATACAATCCATGAAGGACATTCCTTACACCACTTATCCTTTTTGTAAGGAATCTTTACGGGTGTTCCAACTGCGGTTATGTGCTTGGTCATGTACATTCCAAAATGGGTGTTGTACTCAATGACTGCAGCAGATGACTCCAGGTAAGAAATGCTTTGGATCATGTCAGGAGGGTCTCATGCAAGGATGGCTGCATTGTAGGCTCTAGGACCTGCTATAACCACAAAGCAAAGACAAGGTCCATTTAGCTTGACAGGTCTAGACCACCTGAAGTAAACCCACCAACAAACCATATCAAAGAAAGGCGCATAATCCGCAAAGTAGAGAGAAACATTAACACTTTGCTTTACCAAAGAATTGCAGATAAGTGCCAAAAAGACAAGGTCAGTGCTGGAATACTCACCCTGAGACAATGGAGTGGAGACCAGGCCTGAAACAGACTCCCCACCCCCGAAACACACAGATGGGGAACAAATGGAGATAAAGGCCAAAATCCACATTCCAAGACAAAGGTGAGTATCCTTATTCCCAAAGGGACCACTGATGCAGATGCCATAACTGACAGGTTGAAGGCTGAGAAGGTACTGTAACTAGAATGTAGCCCAGGGAGGAGGGTCAGGAGCTAGGTCTGAGAAATATAGCAACAAAAGTTTTGTAGAAACATGACACCAGTGGGGGGGACGGGACAAATATGCTGCATTTAGGGGGGAAAAAAGCCTTACACATTTTGGTGCATCCCAGTTCAACTGGACATGACCTCTGGATTCATAGGATGCAGAAGGCAGGCAGGCCTGGGACTACAGAGCTAGTTTCATGGCTCTAGAGGCAACACTTGGGATAGAGGTAGTAGGGGTTGTCCTTTAAACAGAGAGTTACACCATGAGCATATTTGATACATACTAAAGAAGAACTTAAGTCAACATTCAGAAGTCAGTTCTCCAAGCAAACACCTAGAGCTTCTTGAGGGCAGAAAGAACATACTTGACAGCAGATATTTGTTTCTAGGTAGATGCTTTTGAGGTGGAAAGAGAAACCCTGAACAAAGAAGCCAGTGTAGCCCCAAGTTTCTCCAATTCCAGCCTATTTTTGTACTCCTTAATGGTGGAGGGCTTAAAAGTGGAACAGTTCTCCCTAAATCGCTAACCACATTGAACCTTTTACCATTGCATCGCTAAACAATACTCTCATTGAAGTAGATGCCAACACAAAATTACTTGGAATCACTATTGATGACCAACTAAAATTTGATTTACATAGTAACAACTGCATCAGAAAAACCCATCAGAAGCTAGGACTCCTGTACAGAAATAGTAGATTCCTCACCACAGAAGCCAGACATACTCTAACTCATGCCTATCTTCTCCCTTGCCTTACTTACTCTGCTCCCAAATACTTACTAATCTAAACTCTTCTCTACTTTCTAAGCTAGAAACTACCTACCACAAAGTAGCCAGGTTTGCAGCTCAACAACCTTATAAATCTCACTATTGTCTCTCCCTTAAGTGCCGCGGTGGTGCAGCAAGCACAGCAAGAGGTTCTCCCATTCGATTCTCAGCTGGAGCACCTTCTGGGTGGAGTCTGCATGTCCTCCCCGCGGTAGAGTGGTGTTCGAAAGACATGCGTAGAATGGGCGTGCCTTCGCTGAAGGTTGGGCGTCGAGCTGGCACCTCGGCACCCGTAAAAAAATCTACTGCCACTCATTAGCAGACCAGAGTTCTGCTGTGGCGACCCCTAACTGGGAAAAGCCGCAAGAAGAACAACATTGTCTCTCCCTTAAATTCCTTGACTGGCTTGAACTACCTTCTCCTGCTACTCCAGTCTCAATTACAAACGATCCACTCCATTCTACATCAACCATCTTTCTGCCCAGCTCCATGATCTCTCATCTCATATTACTCTCCTACTAGACATCTCAGAAGTGCAACCCACGACGGTCTACAAACCAGAAACAAAAACTGGCGGCAATGTATATAGTTATCACCCTTCTACTGAATGGAACAAGCTCCCCCTAGATATCAGAAATCAAACAAACCCCCAAAAATTTACAATAGCTATGAAAGATTCTCAAAAAACACTGGACCTACCCCTGCTCACACCCTCCTTGACCATAACCCTTCCTCTTAGCTTCAATTTATCCACTGCGACTCCTACCCAACCCACTTTCCTGTACCAACAGTCTTACCTCTCTGTCAGCCTGTATGCCAATCAATATGGTTTACTGATGAAAGAACTTAACTATTGTAAATAAGATTTGGATAGCTAAATAATTCTTGTATCCTCTTTTTTTTCTACATTTGAACTGTAACAGTTATTGTAAACCAAAAAATTTCCAAGATTACTCCTTTTATTCAACATTGTTTTAATTAAATTTTGTTAGATTGTATGAATGTTACATGTCTGGAGCTTTTCTCCCCGGGCCTCTGCTGAAAAAGGACTTTGGCTCAGTCGGACTCCCGGTCAACAAATGTAAAATAAAATTTAAAAAAAAAACAGGCCTGTGATAAAAATTACGTAGGAGAAACTGTGCGCTTGCCACGTATTCACTCCCCAGGTGCATCTTCTAAAGAAATGTGTATTTTATCCATGACTACACAGAAACACAGGTATAGCTAGAATGGGGAAAAAAAGGGACAGCCACCCCAGGTGCAAGGAGTTACAGGGCACAAATGGCAGATTATGAGCAGTTGGTATTGCAGTACTGGCTGTCAGAAATGAATGCTGATACTACATTTGCAGTCAGGGGCTGAAGCACTTCAGTACTTCTTGCGTAGTAGAAGCAGTAGCAAGCTGTTTGCTTCAGTTTCAACAGCTTTACTGGTCCTAGAGTTCTTTTTTTATGTTCTTCAACTTAAGATTGAAATTGAGCCAGATCAGGGAATGGCACAGGGTACCAAAACAGAGCTATGTCTCTGCACAGCTGCAATAAATGCAGAGAAGCACTGTGACAATGGTCAACACTAAAATGTACAGAAAGAAAAATCAGCCACAAAACAATAAAAAGCAGCAGAGTCAGATTTTTATCAATATATACAGAAAAATCACAGCTAACCAAGACTCTGTCAAACTCTGACAACAAAAACTACTAAGTACAACAACAAGAAGGGGGGATACATATGACCTTTAAGAAGGAAATAGGGCACACTGTAAGAAAGCTTCTATATGGAGAAACACTTTTCAAACAAAATATCCTAGGCTTGTCTGGTTGGGCAACTGACTTCCACATGTAGCTTATAGAGGTGTAGACAGGAGCCTTCAGTGCCAAAGATTATTAGTGATGGAGAGGGGCAAAGGTAGCCTGAGAAAGTTTTATGGACAGGGTTAAGTACCTGACAGACTTGGACCCACAGCTGAAGAACAACCAACCAACATCAGCTTAGTTCAAAAATTTTACAGCTTTACTACTAGTAGTACTAAATACTAGTCTGTCTCCATTAACAAAATACAAACCTAGTACAACAAACATTTTTCTCTTCTCATTGTCTAAACATTAAAATGCTACATATAAAAACTGTCACATTTCTTAAGGCATTCAAAACTGAATCCAAAAGTAAAATCAGAAAACATTTAAAAAATCCACCATCAGACTGGAAAGAAATATCTTATCATAATGATAGTATAAAAAAAAAGTTTGACAGAACTGAAGATCAGGAAAAAAAAATGTAAAACACAAACCCAGTTAAAAAGAGCTGCCCACCAATAGTACCATCAGTGCTTCCCAACCAGTAACATGTCACATTTTAAACATTTGATATACATGGCCTAGCCATTTCTGTACCCACCGATATAGGCAACAGAACAAATGACATTTAAAGAGAGTCCAATTGTTTAATGAAACCTACAACAGTAGCTCTTCAAGAGATCACTGCTGCAGTAGCCTTAGCTATATAGGTTATATCCTGCCAAGGATACAACAGCTGGCCAGCTTCCAAAGCTTCACGGCACTTTTCATAGGTAGGTACTAGGCTATCGGCCCAAGGGCCTACGTAAGCCTAGCCAACAAGGTTCCCTGGCTTACGCCACCCAAGAAAGTTACTTTCCTGTGCCACTTTCGAGCAGACACACAGAAGTGATCCCCAGGGTGTATTTCCTATTTCCCAGCCACTCATCAAGATTTTTCTTGAAGAGTGCTAAAGAAGAACTTTGCTCGACACAGATGGGTAGCCTGTTCCAGAGTATGGGAAGTCTCTGGGACAGGAATCTATCCCTCCAGCATGTCCTGTTTATTGTGGTGACAAGGTTTAGGTCCCTAGAGCGTGTAGCTCGGAGGGAATGGGAATTCTTTACGTGTACCATGTCCAACAGCTCTGGGTTTGACATAGCTTTATATGTTAGGCAGAGAACACCTCGGAATAGGCGATATGCTACGGAGTAAAGCTGGAGGGTCTTTTTTTGGAGTTTCACGAGCCCAAACTGTCAGGTAGCTCGTGCTGAGCTGATCGAAAGACAAGTTTGGGCATCAATGGCTAAAAGAATGGCAAAGGTGTTGCCACAATTGACAGATATGCATCAGTGTGGTTTTGTGGAGGGGAGGCAAACATTTGACAACATTAATAGAATACCGATGATCCATAGAAAAGCAGAATGCAAGGAAATACTACGGTTTTTGGTGTATCTTTAAGGCAATAACATGCCTTCCACCAATGTATAAACTATATACTGGAACTGATACTGACAGAGTTTAGTCATTTAGAAGACCAATTACAGGAAAAGAAAACGAAAGTCATATGGAACAAAGGATAATTTGTTGTTAAATCAAGTCATAATGGAGAACTGTAAAAAGGGGAAGAAACTCGGTATGGCGTGGAGAGATTACAAAAATGCATTTGACAACATCCCACATTCTTGCATAAAGCAGTGTTTACAAATTTATAATGTACACTTTACATTGATCAATTACATTACAGTGACCATGAAGCAGTGGCAATCTGCAGACAAGTCATATGGGACAAATTATTATCCCAGGGATAAAAATTCAATGGGGAATATTTCAGGATGATTCTGTCACCACTGCTGTTTTGTCTTGCCCTTAACCCATTAAGTCATCTACTTAACAGATTAGGTCATGGTTACAATTTATCTCCCAGAAAACTAAGTGTACAGACCACTCACCTTTTTGCGGAAGATTTTAAACTATACAGCTCATCAGATGAGGATCCGAAAGCACAATTGCAAGTGGTTAAAACTCTCTCAAATACAAGAATTTCACTTGGTCTTGATAAATGTGCAAACTCAATATTTAAAGCAGGAAAGCTGCAACACCCAGAAAATATCAGTCTAGGTCAGGAATGTGATATAAAACAACTTGAGTTGCATGGAGTATATAAATATCTGGGAACGGATAAAGAATAGACAACAAAAGACGAAAAATGCGAACAAAACTCAGTAAGGAATATTTTAGAAGACAAACTAATGTTGATAACAGCCCTGACATCTAGGAACAAAGTCCAAGCTATAAACCAGTTTGCTCTTCAGGTCCTAACTTAAAGGTTTTGGGGTGGCTGACTGGCCCCAAAAGGTATTGGATCAGATGGACAAGAAAAATGCTTCATGTTTATCAAATGACTTATAAAAAAATTGTATACCAAGATTATACATTCCTTGTTCTGAAAGTGATATGGGCCTTCTCAAAACAAATTATATGTATAGATCTGCAAACATAGGATTGCATACGTATCTGCTACTTGACCAGATCCAAAAACAGGGAAAGTTTTAATCCATGAGGAGAACAAGTTTAAGATGATTTCCCTGCTTAGTTTAGCAGAAGCATTTCGGTGTCAAGTTGGAATGGAAATAAAACCAGAAGTATACAAAAATCAGTCCGCAAATAAATGTGACAAAAAAACAAAAGAAAGAATATAGGGAAAAGGATCAGATGAGAAAGCAAGAAATGTAGAAAAGGCATTAATATAGTTACAAGTACAGAAAACACCCAAAGAACCTCTGTTTATCAGGATCTGTCGCAGGAACGGTTAAACCAAACGACAAAAGGTTAATATTGGCAGCCTGTGATGGTCACTATGTACGCTTTGGTTTACATAGCCTATGGAACATTTGGGAGAAACAAGACCAATGCAAGTTCTGTAAAACTGACCCGAAAACAGTCGCATATCTTTTTGCTGGGTGTGATAAATTAATGGCAGGGGGCCTGTACACTGAAAGATATAACATTGCAAGACTGTTGCATTGGGGATTGTGGAAACATTATAATACTGAAGTAACTGAGAAGTGCTAGAGACATGAGCCACAAATCCTTACAGAAAATAATGAAGTTTATATCATATGGGATCACCCACTACCAACAGTTCAAAAAACAGGCGGAAAAACAGATATATTAGTCCATGAAAAGAAGACAAAAGTAGCATTGATCACTGAAATTGCCACACACAGTGATTACAGTATCTTACATACAGAAACACACAGTCATAACATATCAGGATTTGCAAGTAGAAATAAGAGCTGTGTGTAAGAAGGAATCCCAAACAGTTCCAGTAGTAGTTGGAGCAATATGTCTCATAAAAAAGAAAGAATTTACAGTCGTACTTAGATATACTACCAATATGTGTAACTCCGTAAGAATTGCAGGAGTAGTCAATTCTGGGCACGCTGCAAGTGCTGTTAACAGCAATTCTGACTAACAAAAGATTGAAACACTAATTTCTTGAACTTTAATCATGGTATTAGAAACCCAAACAACATGGAGAAATTAAACTGAGACAAGCCCAGCACAAGAAAAGTAAATGTTAGAGTCTGTTAGAACTGTACAAGACACTATTCCTAAAATCTATAAAGGTATTCCATATATCAAACAACTTAACTCTTTATTCAAATACATACACCCCTACATTTTGTCCACAAACTTTACAGGTGTGTGTATATGTATGCAAACCCAGGTATGTATACAAATACACACCCACTTACTAGGCAGAAAAGTTGCAGCATTCAGAGAGATGAAGAAAGTAGACAAGAGTATAAGGAGATGAGGAGCATGGCAAAGAGAGAGGTGGCGAAGGCTAAGGATAAGGCATATGGAGAGTTGTATAAAAGGTCGGACACTAAAGAGGGAGAAAAGGACCTGTACCTATTGGCTAGACAGAGGGAGAGAGCTGGGAAAGATGTGCAGCAGGCAAGGGTGATAAAGGATAGTGAGGGAAACGTACTTAGAAGCGAGGAGAGTGTGTTGAGTAGATGGAAAGAGTACTTTGAGGGGTTGATGAATGAAGAGAATGAGAGGGAGAGAAGGTTGGATGATGTGGGGATAGTCAATCATGAAGTGCTATGGATTAGCAAGGAGGAAGTAAGGATAGCTATGAAGAGGATGAAGAATGGAAAGGCTGTTGGTCCAAATGACATACTCGTGGAAGCATGGAAGTGTTTAGGTGAAATGGCAGTGGAGTTTTCAACCAGATTGTTTAATGAAAGTTTGGAAAGTGAGAGGATGCCTGAGGAATGGAGAAAAAGTGTTTTGGTACCGATTTTTAAGAAAAAGGGTGATGTGCAGAGCTGTAGTAACTACAGAGGAATTAAACTGATCAGTCACAGCATGAAGTTATGGGAAAGAGTAGTGGAAGCTAGATTAAGAAGGGATGTGATCAGCAGTATGGTTTCATGCCAGGAAAGAGTACTACAGATGCGATGCTTGCTATGAGAGTGTTGGTGGAGAAGTACAGAGAAGGTCAGAAGGAGTTGCAATGTGTTTTTGTAGACTTCAAGAAAGCATACGACAGGGTGCCTAGACAGGAGTTATGGTATTGTATGAGGAAGTCGGGAGTGTCGGAGAAGTATGTAAGAGTGGTACAGGATATGTACGAGGGTAGTGCGACAGCAGTGAGGTCTGCGGTGGGAGTGACGGATGCATTTAAGGTGGAATTACATCAAGGATAAGCTCTGAGCCCTTTCTTATTTGCAATGCTGATGGACAGGTTGACAGATGAGATCAGACAGGAGTCCCAGTGGCCTATAATGTTTGTAGATGACACTGTGATTTGTAGTGAGAGTAGGGAACAGATGGAGGAGACCCTGGAGAGATGCTCTAGACAGAAGAGGAATGAAGGTCAGCAGGACTAAGACAGAATGTGTGTGAATGAGTGGGAGGATTGAGGAATAGTAAGGATGCAAGGAGTAGAGATGGCGAAGGTGGACGAGTTTAAATACTTGGGATCAATAGTTCAGAGTAATGGTGAGTGTGGAAGAGAGGTAGAGAGGTGAAGGAGAGTGTACAGGCAGGATGGACTGGGTGGGGAAGAGTGTCAGGAGTGATTTGTGACAGACTAGTACCAGTAAGAGTGAAAGGGAAGGTCTACAAGAGGGTAGTGAGACCAGTTGGGTCGGAAACAGTGGCATTGACAAAAAGGCAGGAGTTAGAGCTGGATGTGGCAGAATTAAAGATGTTAAGGTTTGCACTGGGTGTGACGAGGGTGAACAGGATTAGGAATAAGTATATTAGAGGGTCAACCCAGGTTGGAAAGTTTGGAGACAAAGCCAGAGAGGCAAGATTACGTTGTTTGGACATGTGCCGAGGAGGGATGCTGAATATATTGGGGAAAAAGATGCTAAGGATGAAGCTACCAGGTAACAGGAAAAGAGAAAGGCCTAAGAGAAGGTTTATGGATGTGGCGAGAGAGGACATGCAGGTGGTTGGTGTGACAGAGCAAGATGCAGAGGACAGGAAGAAACAGAAACAGATGATCCACTGTGGCAACCCCTAATGGAAAGAGCCGAAAGATGATGATGATATATTAGTGTCAATATGTACACACTTTAATATATGTACATTTTGCTCAAGACTCAGTTGTATGGCTGTAATACCTAAAGATGGTAAAGACACATCAGATCCAGCTTCACACAAGTCCATTTTGATTCTATGGCATGATGAGTGTTTATGTCTTCAATATCTGAAAGAATAGCAAAGGTGATGCCAAAATTGATAGATCTAGATCAATGTGATTTTGTGGAGGGAATGCAAACATGACGACATTAATAGAACAATGATGATCCACAGAGAAACAGAAAGTAATAAAATAACACTGTTGTTGGTGGGTCTTGATGCAGACGAGTAGGGCAATGGAAGCATTTGCATTCCCTGACCCAAAAAAAAAAAAACAATAAGGTTAATTAGCAGTCTATATGAGGGAATGGAGATGATAATTAAAGGGGGAGGGGTCCTCTCTGATCAGTTTGGTTTGAGCAGAGGAACCAGGGAGGGGTGCCCTCTTTCCATTTGGTTTGAGCAGAGGAACCAGTGAGGGGTGCCCTCTTTCCATTATATTTAGAAGCATAGGCAAAGAAAAAAAGGGACTTAAAAATTCAAGGACATAACTGATATGGTAATCAAGAAAAGTTGGCTTTATTTGCAGATGAAATTTTGTATAGGATAAAACCAGAAAAGAACATTTCAGTGTTGTGGAACATTCTGAAACAGTTTAAAGACTTCAGAGTATGGGTTAAACAGGATTCTGTTATGGTAGTTAAGGACATGAGAGAAGAGACTAAATCATGAATACAAAAACGGAGAAACTGGATATGGCTAACAAGATGCAAGCAGTGAAAATGATTTTGGTCCCTTTAGTTTTATACACAGGTCAGGCGTATTTTTATTAACTAGAGAAAATGTGGATAAAAACAGAGCTGAAAGACCATCTGGGAGGGGATGAGGGCAAGAGTCAAGTGTTGATCCTTCCAATAGAACAAGGTGGTTTGGGATTACCCAATTTGAAGCGGTACTTAAGAGCTACACAGTTAATTCTCCAATGCCAGCAAAAGCATAAAGCTATAATTCAAATTAGAAAGGGATGATGGTGAAACATGGGGGAAGCTCAAGAAATACAGAGAGACTGGGATTTTGGATGCAGATTCTTAACGAGAACAATAACCATAAAGATCATCTTCACAAAATAGCAGAAAATATTCCAAGAACTAAGCCAACACAGGAATGGAGAAAGGAGATTGTCAATAGGGACCACCGCAATAAGGGTTACAGAGAACAGTCTAAGCGAGAGGGGGGGGGGGGCAGAGAGAGAGAGTTAAAAAGAATGCGAAGAGCCCAGGAACTCACTTGGACTGCAGGCTTGAGATTGGGAAAGAGAAAAGACTAGGGGGATCCTAGGTGAAAGATAAGACTGGTAGAGTCTAGAACAGAAAATGCTGTTAAAAAGGGATAATTAGTAAGAAAGAATATTGCATGATAACTACAGCAATGGAACAAAGGATTGTAAAAGGCCTGGGAAGAGATACTGGATATGCAATACATAAACAATGGGAGTATGTATGGCTCCCAAACACGCAACAAAGTCTAACAAATTTGGGATCATTGCTTGGAAGCATTTGGATATGCATTTTTATAACCTAAGCATACTCCAAAGCATTTTTCCTTGGGTAGGTTGCAAATGTTGGAGGTGTGAAAGAGGTAATTGGGAACATTTTCTGGGAGTGTAATGAGTTGGCAGAATTTAAAAACTCCCTGCAGATTAATCTGTCAGAAATACTGGATAAGCAAACTGGAGTAGCTAAAGATTTTTTTTTTTAAACAAGAAACATCTTTATTAAAATTATCACTTATGTCACCCTTTATGGCCTTAGAATCCCACAGCTCATACCTAGATCTACAGACACTTACCATTAAGCCACATACCCTATTCATGAAAGGCTTAAACTACTCCTCTATAAACTAAAACGTACACTGCTTCATACTCACAGGCACAATTCTTTGACTTAATACAGATACCCCTTGACCAGATAGTGTGCAGACCCACCAAAATTTCAAATATGCTGGACCTTCTACTCACCCAAATGGGAGAGCACTGCCCCCCCCCCCCATGTTACGTCCTCATTACGAGAAGGACCACAAAGCTGTCCTCAAAATAAAAATCAACTCTGTAACCCCTGCAAGCCTTTCAGCAGTGAGGAACTATTCCAATTGAAACTACTTCCCATTAAGTGATAGTTTTTTCAAAATTCAGTGACCCTCACAACCCCCAAAGTTCACAACAACCTTGTTCAGACAGACTATGTACAACCATGTAAATGGTTGTATACAGGCTGCTGCACCTGCAAGAAGAAGGCCCAAAACAAACCTCACTGGTGAACTCCTAACTTAAATAGAATATGTAACAAAAGAAAAAAAAAAGTCAAGGCTAAAATCAGAAATAACTCCCATAACTATGGGATTGCTCTAATTAGTCCCTTCAGTTTCCAGTTTAGTGCAAGTCCAACAAGGCCAATTACTAGGTCAGTACAGCCTCACAAGCTTAAGACAACTACAAGGCCATCTACAGCCATGTCCTAAACCTGAAGGGCAGCACACACCAGTGTGCTGAACTGGTGGTCAGTACCAACACCCTCACTGAGCACAGCAAATGTGTTGGCTGACAAATTCAGAAATTTAGTTCAACCCCACCCCCCAACTCCCTCCTGCCTCCCTCTATGTAATACCAACTAGCATAACCCAACTATGACAGATCCTGGTGGTGCTTGCCAAGTCCAAAAACACTTCCTCAATGGGACCAAACAAAATCCTGGTTTCCCTCCTAAACAGCTGGAAACCTTACCCATCAGGACCACTTTATTCACTTTTCAGCTACAGCCTCATAACAGACTTTCTACCAAAAGAAAAAAAAAAAAAGAGAACTTGCAAAAGTTATCCCACTCCACAAGGGTGGAATATCAACAGAGCCCGTAAACTAGAGTCCTATCAGTGTGACTAGTCTAATATGCAAAGCCATGGAGCGAATCATCATGGAAATGATAAAGACACGAGTTCGGTATCTGAAGGTTGCTTAACGCAGTTTGGCTTTGTCAAGGGAAGACCATGCCTACTAAACCTGGTGGACTTCTTTGAGAAGAAATGCGCATATCACCTGCCTGGACGTGGCTCATGCGTTTTCAATACAATACCCCACCCAGGTATGATTTACCAACTCTCCAAAATGGGCATAAGCCCCTACATAAAACTCTCTGGATAGCCAGTTGGCTCACAGGCAGGAACTAGGAAGTCAAGATTGGTGATATCACCTCCACTGAGACCGGGACTCCATGCTGGGACTACTCAAATTTATCACTTAAAGATACAGGTTAATGTCAAGGGCCTTTGGCTGACCAAATTCTCAGGTAACTGCAAATGGGGAATTATCACAGATTTACCCTCTCCACCACTGACACATACATCCCTCAAGAAGGTTTAACACAGATAAATGACTAGTACCAAAGTCACAGTGTAAAACTCAATACCAAGAAATTCATTATAGTGCCTTTTAGGAAAACTGCCACCCAGGCTAATTACTACATCAATAAGACATCCCCAAGACTTGACCCAGTAGTCAGGGATCTGGGAACATAAGTAGACAGAAATATGGCCTTTGATCAACATGTGAGCAAGGTAGTAGAAAATTATTGCGTCACCAAACTTATAAGTTAAGGTTTGGCATCCAGGTCCAAGGAAGACAGTGCCACTTTATTCAGCCCTCATCAGATCCATCATTGAGTATAATGCCCCCCCCCCCCCCAGCATGTAACCGACCAAAATTATTCAACAGTTGGAACACCCACATAGGTTCCTACCAGGAGAATCTTGGGTATAAGCACATTGTCCTGTACAGACTGCCTTAAAGCCTTAACAAAATACTGTCTCCTTACAGGTTACTGAGAGGCTATGTCTGGCATTCAAGCCATCCTTGGCTCTAGCTCTGATGGACCTTCTGCATATCTGCAAAACAAATAGCATCAGAACCACTAGATCCAAGAATGTAAATTTTGCTTATGACAAATAATACATGTTGATGAGACAGATGTGTCTCAGAGGTTCCCCATACCCTTTAATAGGCTCCCCATCCATTTGACACAGAGTCCATCCCTAACCCTAAGTGTAACGTTGACCAATGAATGGGAAATCAGAAATTCACCCCTGGACTGGTTCCCTCATGTCTATGATAGACGGGGGCAGACAGTAATGCCCAAACATACCCCCATATAACTTCTAAAAACTTCCTAACATACCCCCTTCCTGATAAACTCCCATGATACACAGTGACACAATTAGGTTGCATTGCACTGCTAGGCTTATAAAGGCCCTGGTGGTCGTTAACCTAGTATACAACAATGAACCTATAAATTGTGATCACCGAACCAAGCAACCAGAAACACTACTCAAAATTAGCTGAGCTAAAGAAAAAAAATTACACATTGCACACTCACCAGCAACAGAGAAGCTTTTCATTATAGTGGGAAGGATGCAATGTGTCAACTGTCTGCTCTCTTATATTTACAGATAGAAGTACATTTATCTCCTGGAATATAAATGTAAATACTGTTAAAAGACTAATTTTGCAGATCATGGGACTGTACACTTGTTTCAGTGTCCAGATGTTTTAAAAAACATTACTGGAGTTCAGGAACCGTCATCCCAAACATGCACTCACATGCAAGGTTCCCAACCATCTGAGAGATGCGGGAGAGCTGGAGCTTATTATCCCAGCAATCAAAATGTGGAAGACGGTTTGTTTGCATCTTTCGGCTTTTCCCGGTTAGGGGTCGCCACAGCGGAACTCCGGTCCGCTAATGATTAGCAGTTGATTTTTACGTACCGGCTTGCCAAGCCTGATGCACAACCTTCAACGAAGGTACGCCCATTCACGCATGTCTCCACGCAGAAGATGCTCTACCTGAGAATCGAACCGGGCAGCGTCTTACTGTGAGGCAACAATGCTACCAACAGAGCACTAACCAACTAGCACCCACACACACACAGCCACACTTGCGCACAGCCACGCACACACACACACACACACACACACACACACACAGAGACACACACACACACACACACACACACACACACACACACACACACACACACACACACACACACACACACACACACACACACACACACACACACACACACACACACACACACACACACACACACACACACACACACACACACACAGAGACACACACACACACAGAGACACACACACACACACACAGAGACACACACACACACACACACAGAGACACGCACACACACACACACAGAGACACGCACACACACACACACAGAGACACGCACACACACACACACACAGAGACACGCACACACACACACACACACACACAGAGACACGCACACACAGAGACACGCACACACAGAGACACGCACACACAGAGACACGCACACACACAGAGACACGCACACACACACACACACACACGCACACACAGAGGCACGCACACACACAGAGGCACACACACAGAGGCGCACACACAGAGGCGCACACACAGAGGCGCACACACAGACACGCACACACACACACACACACACACACAGACATGCACACACACACACAGACACGCACACACAGAGACACGCACACACAGAGACACGCACACACAGAGACACACACAGACACGCACACACACACAGACACGCACACACACAGACACGCACACACACACAGACACACACACACAGAGACACGCACACACACACAGAGACACGCACACACACACAGAGACACGCACACACACACAGAGACACGCACACACACACACAGAGACACGCACACACACACACAGAGACACACACACACACAGAGACACGCACACACACACAGAGACACGCACACACACAGAGACACGCACACACACACAGAGACACACACACACACACACACACACACACACAGAGACACACACACACACACACAGCCCACGCACACACACACACACAGCCCACGCACACACACACACACAGCCCACGCACACACACACACAGCCCACGCACACACACACACAGCCCACGCACACACACACACACAGCCCACGCACACACACACACACAGCCCACGCACACACACACACACAGCCCACGCACACACCAAAATCTCAGTGTTAAACAAAATCCATTCGGAACCTCAAACTGTAATGCTGAATCGAAAAATATCACTTAGGTGAAATGTCAAATCTGCTGAATGAATTTGGATTTGACATTTTTGCGAATATCGAATGTGTTGTCTGCATAGGAGCTCAGGTAAGTGCTCCTCCTACACTTCACATCATGATTTTGCAGGGGGGGAACCCCTCTGCACCCCCCACTAACTATACAGTGGATAGTAAAAGTGTACACACCTCTGTTAAAATGCACTTTTTTTGTGATATAATTAGACCACAATAAATCATTTAAAAACTTTTCCCACCTTTAATGTGACCTATAACATCTACAATTCAACTGAAAAACAAACAAATCTGTTGGGGGAAAAATATAAAAAAAAAAATACAATAAGCTGGTTGCAGTAAGTGCGCACACCCTTAAACTGATACTTTGTTGAAGCACCTTTTGATTTAATTACAGCTTTCAGTCTTCTTGGGCACACATCAATTAAAGACACTGATTAACCCCAAATAAAGTCCAGCAGTCCTACTAGGATTTTCCTGACATTTACTCAACTGCCTGCTACTGCAAAAGCCATGGTGCGCAGAGAGCTTACAAAGCATCAAAGAGAGCTCACTGTTGAAAGGTATCAGTCAGAAAGGTACAAAAAATTTCCACAGCATTTGATATACCATGGAACACAGTGAGGACAGTCATCAAAAAGTAGAGAAAATATGGGACAACAGTGATGTTGCACAGAACTGGATGTCTTTCCAAAATTGATGAAAAGACCAGACAAAAAATGGTCAGGGAGGCTGCCAAGAAACCTACAGCAACACTGAAGGAGCTACAGAAATGTCTGGCAAGAACTGGTTGTGTACTACATGTTACAACAATCTCTCATATTCTCAATATGTCTTGGGCTATGGGGTAGGGTTGCAAGACGGAAGCCTTTTCTTACACAGAAAAACACCCAGGCCCAGCTAAAATTTGCAAAACAATACATCAAGTCTCCCCAAAGCATGTGGCAAAATGTGTTATGGTCTGATGAGACCAAGGTTGAACTTTGTGGCCATAATTCCAAATGGTATGTTTGGTACAAAAACACTTTGCATTACCAAAAGAACACAAACCCCACGGTGAAGCATGGTGGTGGCAGTATCTTGCTTTTGGGTTGCTTTTCATCAGCTGGAACTGGGGCTTTAGTCAAGGTGGAGGGAATTATGAACAGTTCCAAATACCAGTCACTTCTGGCCCAAAACCTTCAAGCGTCTGCTAGAAAGCTGAAGATGAAGAGGAATTTCACTTTTCAACACGACAATGACCCCAAGCATACATCCAAATCAACAAAAGACTGGCTTCACCAGAAGAAAAAAAGTTATGTACTCACCATAACATTCCAGGTTTGTTGTCCATCTCATCGTTCATTCTTACTTGGATGGGTTTGAGCCAATCCTCAGCTCCAACTCTGCTGAATACACAGCTGAAAGTCTCAAACTTGGCTCGTGGCAAGGTAGGTATCCCATGATGCAGTGGTGCAACTCTCCAGATCTTGTTTGCTGCTAAGATTACTAATAAGTACTACATACGTATGACCCCATGTCAAGGAGAAAAAGAGAGTCACAGGAGCTCGTGTAAAACAGGAAAGATCACTACCAGGTCCCATAAGAGTCCTTGGACGGGGGAAGGTGGGAGGGGTTGTAAGAATGAATGGCAAGATGGACAACATGGAACGTTATGGTGAGTACATAATGTCTTTATGTTATGTTGTCCTCTCTCTCCTCCTTCATTTTTACTTGGATGGGACAGCGTTCCTAACACCTTTTTCCTGGGTGGCTCACTGGAGTACGCTTTTGAGCACAGTGGATCCTAAGGAAGCCCTGTCCCTGGAAGCTAAATCCACTTTGTAATGAGTGATAAACATACGAGGACTGGCCCCACATAGCTGCAGCACAAATACGGTCCATAGGCATCCTGGCCTGAAAAAGCAGAGGATGTAGCTAATGCACTGGTTGAGTGACCTCTAATGCTGAATGGTAACTTTCTATTATTGGAGGCGTATATAAAAGTGATACAACTTGAAAGCCAATTTGAAAGGGTGACTTTAGATACGGGCATACCCTTTTTTGCCTCGGAGAAGGAGATGAATAATTGATCAGATTTCCTGAAATCTATAGTTCTATGCAAACAGAATCTGAGCTGTCTATGCATGTCCAATTGGTGGAGTTTATACTTTTCCTTGTAGGTGTGAGTGGGGGAAAAACACCAGGAGCTCAATGGATTGACAGCAAACCTTAGGTATAAATGATGGACTAGTTTTTAGCAATACCCTATCTTTATGAAAGATCAGATATGGAGGTCTGACTGATGGTGCTTGCAACTCAGACTCTTCTGGCAGATGTTACAGCTACTAGAAAGATGGTCTTCCAGGAAAAAATCTGAGGTCACAAGATGAAGAAGGCTCGAATGGTGGCAATGTTAGCTGAGCTAGGGCTAAATTTAAATCCCAAGGAGAAAGTGGTTCTTTAAAAGGAGGTCTCAATAAGGAATGGTCTTTTAAAAATACTTCACACAACCTGTGTGACATTAAGTTGGGAGAATGGTCACCGATGTGGAACTTCGAAATTGCAGCAGCTGAACTCTTAATAGTTGCTGCAGCAGTACCTTGCTGGACGAATTCTGCAAGAAATTCTAAAATGGACTGAATAGGCGCAGAAAAAGGGTCAATATTTCTAATTTTGGGGCCAGTGAGGAAAATCTTTTCCACTTGCTAGTATATAGTTTTCTAGTAGAGACTTTATGAGAGGACATCAATGAGTGTTTGACCGCTGGAGTGAAGTTTTGAAGCCTGACTAAATTGGGAAATGGAGCAGCCATGCTGTCAAGTTGAGGGTGTGGGAGAATGATAAAGTGTTCGTGACATATGTCAGAAGGTCTGGAACTGGGTCCAGAACCCACGGCTACTCTTGTAAATGAGGCCAGAGAAAAGGGAAACAAATCTGTTGAGGTCAGTATGGGGCAATGAGAATTAGCCTGCTTCCCAAGGATTTTGCTATCTGGATGACTTCGGGTACGAGGGGGAACAGGGGAAAGACAAAGAAGTCCCGAGGGCCAATCGTGTACAAGTGCGTCTGTCTCTCCCCTGAAAGGGGAATTGGGGCAAAGTAGCTGCTGCACTTGGCATTCATGGGAGTGGCAAAAAGATCACAGGAAGGCTGGCCCCATTTCTGGAAAATCTCTTCCGTTATGTTCTGGTTCAGAGACCACTCGTGCGGCATCAATATTGCCCTGCTGAGCTTGTCCGCTACCACGCTGATTTTCCCCAGGATGTGCATTAGGAAGAAAATGCCCATTAAAAACACACAGAATGGAAGAACGGAGAAATACGTTGAAAACTAGTAACACCAGATTTTCTCCGCTATACAGGATTCCAATAAAGGCAGTCCCACAACCCGTTTGTAATAGCAGTAGTCTCCGTAAAGAACTGTTCAGTCTACGACCATGTAACAATTGATATAGTTTATTCTTAAAACAAAACAATACAATAGATAGATTAAGCGCTTTCATTTCCAATACTGAAAACTTCATCAGAATGAATAGTACTTTTCTGCTGACTTATTTATACTGTTTTGTACTAATTAATTGCAATTCAATTAAATTAAAAACATTCGAATCAATCACTGTGGTTAAGAATAAAAGCTACACGGCAAGATATAAATACAATGTTGATATAACATAACATGAAGTATATAAAATAAATAAATTATACGTTTTTACTATTGACTTTTGTTGATTAATTTTCTTTTATTAGCTTTTACCTTATTAGCCCTTAACTTTAGGGCTGGTAAAAGTGACAATCATTCATCCCTGGGGGTGTGTTAGAATCCAGCCGCAGTTGCCAGATTAATTCTCTGTAACTTAACTGGTTTTCCCAGTCTCCCCCCTCTACTATCCCTAGGTAACATTTCCAAAATCCAAAATTTAAAATTAGCTTCTGTGCATGACAATACATGTCTATAAAGTACATTTGTTTCCCTTTTCCTGTTGACATCATACAGGTGTTCATATATCCTTTGTCGTAAATGTCTGTCTTCCCTACGCAGTAAGCCCAACAGAAAGTACAATAAACTATATATACAATCCCTCTTGTATAACAAGTGTAATATTGTTTACGCTTAAAAGTTATTGGAATGGTAGGTATTGATAGTTCACCCATATTCGCTACAAATGTACATTGGGAACATCTTCCACACCGGAAGGTTCCTTTTTTCTTATTCGTTTCATCATTCTCCTGTCTGTTTTTTTCAAAAATATTTTTACGATTAGGACCCCCTTCTAAAACTATAAGGTACTGAAAAACGTACTCCAACGGCAGAGAGAGTTTTCCCTTTCTGCTCGCATCTGGTGAGTGCGACTAATCTTGGATCCAAAAAGTGAAGAACCATCAAAAGGGGCGTTAGTAAAGATAGACTTAAAAGGTTCCACAAAATTACACAAGCGCATCCAGGAGTGTCAAGTAAACTCCTGAACCTGCTGACCTACTCGCTCCATTCGCTGCATAAGATAGTCTCACGGAGGAGTTGACGATAGAATTTAAGGTGGACGCAGTTGGGATGAGACCTTCTCAGTCACCCCTGCAGCTGATGAATCTTGTACAGCATCTCCTAGCTCTTTCAGATTATCTCTTTGTAGCCTTGTAAAATGTGTGAGGTAGTTCAGTGATCCGAGTGTAAAAGTCGCTGATGAAGACATGCTTCCCGTATCTGTCCAACATTCGAGAATAGTTTGGAGGATGAACAAAATGAGGATGTCTCAGAAAGTTCCTTCTTGGTGGCTGCTGCCACCACCACAGCATCTACAGGTGCACCTTTTGTAAGAAAATATTTTCCAGTGGGAGCAGATAAAAATGTGTTTGGCCTCTGAGGGACTGGTTCCAGTGTCAGGCGACTCCCAAGCCTTTTGACTGACCAAGTCCATTAGCTCATCAAAGGGTGGAGACACCCAGGAGGATGAAAGTTGAGATCGAAAGGCCTTCAGGTACTCCTCATCAGAAGGGTTGATAGTTTTCCAGCCGCCTCTCTGCTTTAGGATCTCAAGACATCTGCAAATGAGATATCTTCAGAGGATGACCATGGGAACCCTTCAGACTCCTCCAGGTCAGTGTCTGAGGTGACAAACTCATCCGGGGAGTCTATATGCTTCCTCTTGCATGTCCTCTTTTGAGAGGGCTCCTCAGAAGAGTATTCTGGGGAGGCCTCGGAAGACAGGGGTTCACCCAATGGGGGCTCCTGAGGCTCTGAATCTCTGCTGTCCTGTGGATGGTGTGGTGCCGAGACAGTAGCTGGTGCCTTGGGGGGGGACAAATGCCAGTATCGAGTTGTAGAGGGGAACAGCACACTCATCAGCTCGAAAGCAGAACCCACCGGTTCTGAGGACATCTCCGGCTCCGAGGAGACAGAGGACACCCCCAGCCACAAACAATCCGGCTGCAAGGCTGATGTAGGAGCCGAGCTCACCCGAGCCAACGCACAGAGGAGTAGGCTCGGAACCAAAGAAGTTCAGGTCCAAGCGCCCCCCCCCCAATGCCGACCGGAGAACCTCAACACCCAGACACCCCAGATGGCACCGAGAGTGTCAGAGCAGATATCGGTTCTGTAATATCCAAAGGGGGTCCCGGAACAGAATGTTCTATGGTGGGTGGTATCAGGCACTCCAGTTCCGAAGATCCAGCTCGACTCAGAGGAGGAATAACAGTGGATTTAACAGTCTTGGAAGGCTCCGAAACCTGTTGGGTCGGAGCAGAGAAAGTACAGTTTTGTACCTACCATGAATGTAGATGTTTGAGTGTAAACACTGCTGCAGTCATTACACTAGGATTATCCTGCCGTCAGGCGGTCCCGCAGTCGGCCAGAGTTCCAAAGTCTTGGTCCGGTGTCGGTTGCTGTCGCCTCCTCCCTGACGTCAGTGCGCCAGGGGTATACAAGATGCAGCAGACGCCATTTTCTTCAGTTTTTCTTGCCCCAGATGTCAGGTGCCCCCAAATAGGTAGGCAATTCAAATTGCTAGTAAAATATACAAAAGAAAAAGCAAACAACCATTTTTAGTTATCAGCAAATACTCCCCATAGGTAATAAAGGGTAGATGACCTAGCTAAGTACCAGAAAGTAAGAGGGGAAGGAGGGAGGGTAACCTGGACTGCAGCAGTGTTTACACTTGAACATCTACATTTATGGTAGGTACAAAACTGTACTATGTTAATCGTGTTAGACTGCTGCAGTCATTACACTTGGGTGGAATCCCAAAGCGGAGGTAGGGAGGCTGGATCTATAAGGCATTACGGGTGGCTATAAGGCCCTGCAGTACAGCAGTGGCGAAGCCAGCTCTGGATTTGGAGTATAAAAGGCAAATGGTAATGTTTGGTGAAGGTATGCACAGAACTCCATGTTGCTGCTTCCAAAATATCCTTGGTAGGTACTCCTCTGAGGTAGGCAATTGAAGTGGTTGTTGCCCTGGTGGAGTGAGATCTAATCCTGCTAGGTACAGATTTCCCATGGTGGGTATAGCAAAAACGTATACAGTGTCCTATCCATTTTGAAATAGTCTGCTTGGAAATGGCTTTTCCCTGTGCTCCTGCAGCGTATGCTACCAATAATTGCTCAGATTTTCTGAAAGCTTTGGTTTTGTCCAAGTAGAAGCGTAACTGTCTGTGAATGTCCAAAGAATGTAGTAGTCTCTCTCCTTTGTTCTGTGGTTTTGGATAAAAAGTTGGCAAGTGAATAGTTTGGTTTAGAGCCACACTTGATACAACCTTTGGCATAAACATAGGGTTAGTTCTTAAAGACACCCTGTCCTGGTGGAAGATGAGGAAAGGTTCCACTGACATTAGTGCCTGTAATTCTGAAACTCTTCATGCTGATATTATTGCCAGTAGCAGAGCAGTTTTCCAAGAGATGTATTTTAATTCTGCTGTGTTAGCTGGCTCAAAAGGAGGTAAAGTTAATTTTTCCAAAACAAAGTCGAGGTCCCAAGTTGGTGTAGGTGCTCTACGGGGCGGTCTTATGTTTTTAGCCACTCTGAGGTACTGTTTGAGCAAAGGATTAGAAAAAATTGGTGGATCCGTGTTGTAATGAGCAGAGATAGCTGAGGCGTGGATCTTGATGGATGAAAAAGAGAGGCCCTTGTCCAGCATCTCACTTAAGTATTGAAGTATCTAAGGAATATTTGGGGCAAGAGAGTCAAGGCTGTGCATTTGGTTCCAGGCACAGAATCTCTTCCATTTATCAGAGTATGCTTTCCTGGTGCTAGGCCTTCTGGCCTCCTGAATGACATCCATAACAGCTTTGGAGAGAGGCATTGCTTGCTTGACTAAGGAATTTTCCATGCAGCTACATTTAAGGTCTTTAGCTGGCTGTGAAGTATCTGATTGTTGTGCTGTCAGCAACTGTGGAATTTGAGGCAAAATTCAGGGTGGTTCTTGTGCTAAGTTCTTTAAGATTGGGTACCAGTGCTGGTGTGGCCAGTCTGGAGCAATCAGAATCATTTTTGGCTCTTCCTGCCTGGCTTTTATGAGTACCTTTGGAAGGAGAGGTAAAGGAGGGAAAGAGTATACTTTTAGCTGAAAGAAAGGGCATCCACTTTCCATGCTTGTGGATGGTAGCTCCTTGTGCAGAATTTCTGTAATTGGCAGTTCTTTGGGGAAGCAAACAGATTTATGTCCGGGCTCCACCATTTTTGTGTTATCATTCTGAATATTTGTGGGTTCAGTTCCCATTCGTGTGGGTCCATAATGTTTCTGCTTAGGTCGTCTGCCAGTGTGTTTTTCTCTCCTGGCAGGAATTGTCCTTGCAGATGAACTTGGTAGTTTAGAGCTGTGTTCCACAAGGTCATGGCTTGTCTGCAGAGGGGGTAGGAGTGTGTGCCTCCTTGCTTGTTTATGTACCACATAACTGTGGTGTTGTCTGTCTTTAGTAGTAATTGTCCTAGATGAAGCAGGTCCTTGAAAGCTATAATAGCATTTTGCACAGCTAGCATCTCTTTTTGATTGATGTGGAGATGTCTTTGCTCTGTGGGCCACTCACCCTGGATACATTTTCCTGACGTGTGCTCCCCAGGCGTAATCCGATGTATCTGTTGTCAGTGTCTGCCTGGCTGTGGGTTGAGTGAAAGGCTGTCCCTTGTTGAGGTGACAAGCTTGTGCCCACCATCGAAACTCCTGTTGTAGGCAAGGAATTAGTGGTATAACTGTTTCCAAACTTTGACAGTGTTGAGACCATACGCTCTTTAGGTACCATTTTAGTTTCCTCATATGCAGTCTGGCATATGGAATTAGTAGTATGCAAGATGCCATGTAGCCCAAGGCCTGCAGAATTTTTCTTGCAGGGAGTTGGGTCTTTGTTGCCATTAAATGAAAATATTGAGCCAGTTGTCCTTGCTTGTCTGGCATGAGATAAGCCATCTGGGCCGTTGTGTTCAAGCTGGCACCCAGGAATATTATCTGTTGTGAGGGTACTAGTTTTGATTTCTTTTCGTTTACTGTGTACCCCAGGCAACTTAACTTTTTTACGTACGCCAGATGCTTTAGTAGAATGTCCTTGGTCTCTGCTTGAATCAGGCAATCTTCCAGGTATGGATAAATTTGAATTCCTTTTTGCCTGCAAAATGCAATTACTGGTGTCAGGCACTTTGTGAAGACCCTGGGTGCAGTAGATAAGCCAAAGGGCAGTGCAGAGAATTGATAGTGCATTGTACCAGCTAGAAATCTGAGGTATCTTCTGCAGTTTTGTCTGATTGGACCTCAAAGAGGCATACCTGCATGTCCCTAAGTCAAGAGCCAAGCTTTCTTGCCCAGCATGGGAAGAAACTGCTGTAGTGTCAACATCTTGAATTTTGAACATCCAGGTAAGTGTTTAGTGAAGAAAGGTCCAGAATGGGTCTCAAGGCTTTGTCCTTTCTGGGAACCAGAAAGAGTCTTGAGTAAAATCCTTGTTCCTGTGGTGGTACCTTTTGAATATCTCTCATGTCTAAGAGTGCTGTAATTTGTTTTTGAGCCTCTGCCCATTGAATTAGTGGTAGATTTGGCATTCCTTTTAGTCTTGGCAGAGTGTGGAAGTGGAACCTGTAACCTTGAGATACAATGTTGAGAACCCATTTGTCTTTGGTGATGCTATGCCAGTTGTGATAGAAAAGTGCCAGTTTTCCTCCTAAGGGGGCTGCCAAGAGAGAGCTGTTTGGCAGCTGCAGTGGAAAGTCATTGAGGCTGCTTTTGATCAGGTTGAGGCCCGTCTTGCCCTTCTTTCTGGCCTGGTGTACCCCATTGCCGAGGCCTGTAAGGGCCTTGTGTCTGACCTCTACCTCTTGGATGTCTGTATCTGCCCCTTTGGAGGTCTATCTGTGACTGGAAAGGACCAATTCTTTGTTGGCCAATTTCTGCTAAAACGAGGAGGCTGAACCTGTAAGAAATATTTCACCGTTTTCATAGATTTTGCCTTATCCTCCATCTTCTTTAATACCTCCTCTGCCTTAACTCCAAACAGCACATCCCGCTGCAAAGGTGCATCCAATAATTTGACCTTAACATGATCTGGTAACGTATGTTCTTTTAACCAAGCATGCCTTCTAATGACAGCCTGTAACTGCTGCTCTACAGGAGGCCTCTAAGGAATCAAACCCACATTGCAAAGTATGTTTTCCCACTTGTTCAGCTGCATGCAATAAATCCTGCATTTCTTTAAATGTTAGGAGGATCTGAATCTGGAAGCATCTTTTGTTTCAACTGAGACATCAAAAATTGCTGATATTTTAGCATGTGAAACTGGCAATTCAAGGCTCTCATTGCTAAAGTTGCAGACGTATATACCTTCTTTCCCCATCTGTCTAATGCTCTGGAATCTCTGTCAGAGGGAACTGGGTTTTTTGCTGATGAGGTCTTAATTCCTTTGGGTCCCTGAGAAATAGTTTCAGGGTCAGCAACAGGGCTTTTGTACAGACATTTGTGAGAGTCAGGGACTCTAATATCTATCAGGTTTAACTGGGGCTGGGGGTAAGGAGTCAGGGTTTAAACTGGATTCAGTGTACACATCATCCACAATATCTAAAACTGGCGGGATAGCAAGGGGTCTGTGTTGAGGCAATAAAAGGAAGTCTCTGAGCCTTTTCTTGGATTCTGAGTAATCCTGGCCTTCCCGATGGAAATGTTCCCACATGGTATGTAAGGTCTCCAAAAAGGAGTAATCCTCAGGCAGAGAGGCTGATGGAATTGATTCCTCAGCATCTGAATCCTCATAAGGGGGTAAAGAATATCCTAGGTCCGAGGAAGAGTCTGAGGAAATGGCCACCTGGGCAGAAGATTCATAGTCTGCATCCTGTCTGGGCCTTTTATCAGGAAGGGGGATGGGGCCCCCTGATCAGGGTTGATTAGGTCCTCGGCCATTTTTAGCATTTGTTTCTTAGGCATGGAAGCCTGTCCTGGAAAGAGTTGTGTCTGTTTCTTTGCTTTTAAGGGGGGCTTAGACTTAGCAGAGGGTTTACTGGATAACTGGGTAGGTCTGAAAACTCCCTCTGTAGCTGTGGATTGCTCAGCTACTTCGGTTCCCTCTGTAGGGTTAGGATCGGAAAGCTGAGAACCTAGTGCGTCCGAAGGCCCAGCCAGTTCCACGAGGGAGTCGGAGGTGGTCTGTGGTTCTGTGGAAACTGTCGTCAGGGGCTGCTTAGGCGCCTCGCAGAAAACCGGAGAACCGGTGACTGGCCTAGAAGAGGCCTCGTCGTCAGTTTTGGGCCTCTGATGCCTGTCCTTGCGCTTTTTATGCATTGCGTTCGTCGGAATTTCCGACTGCATGGTGTAATTAAATTTTCTGCCAAAATAATGTCGGGCAAAATCAAACGGACGTTTAATAGTGCGCTTGTTAAACCTAGCACAAAACCGACAACCAGTGACGTCGTGGTCAGGGCCTAGGCATGGAATACAATAGGAGTGGAAATCCTTATGAGGTATTTGCTTCCCACAAGAAATACAGTTATTAACTTTTACTGACATCGGTCTGAGGCAAGAAAAAGTTTCCCCAACGCGGTACTTAGCTTTTTAGAAGACTTCGGTTCTGGATTCGGAATGAAACTCAGGAGTCGGCCGACCGGCACTTGCGAACTGCTTCTGCTTCGGGCACCGCGCGGCAAGAAAGACTGAAGAAAATGGCGTCGGCTGCATCTTATATACCCTTGTCGCACTGATGTCAGGGAGGAGGCTACAGCAACTGACAATGGACCAAGACTTTGGAAGTCTGGCCGACTGCGGGACCGCCTGACGGCAGGATAACCCTAGTGTAATGACTGCAGCAGTGTAACACGATGAACATCAATTTTGCTAGCGCCGGCGACTTCAAGAGTCTGCGAACCACCTGCTGCACGTCATTATCAGATAAGCTCCTAGTGGACCTGCAGAATAGAGATGGTGAACTAGATCTCTCTAAAATGGGAAATCTCAAGGTAGGGGAGACCGGTGGAATATCAATGGACTGGCTCAGAGACGTGGCATCTTTTGGCTCCGAGGCTTTGGGGCCAAAGAACCAGGTTTGTCAATAATTACCTCAGTCAATTCCAAGGCCTGTGGAGCAAAGGAGGTAGATGGCTTAGAAATTTTAGATAATTTTTCAGGGAGCTCGGACTGAGCCCAAGAGACAGGAGATGGCCTTTTAGTTGGTTTGTCCCTCTTAGA
Source organism: Protopterus annectens (assembly GCF_019279795.1). Classification (NCBI taxonomy): domain Eukaryota; kingdom Metazoa; phylum Chordata; order Ceratodontiformes; family Protopteridae; genus Protopterus; species Protopterus annectens. Next base: position 139,139,754 of record NC_056747.1, read on the forward strand.
AGAAGAAAAGGATGAGGAAGCACTCTGAACAACTTCCTCAAAAGTTGGTTTCAAGAGCCCCTTCACAATCAATTTGTTTTTCCTCTCCTTTAACACATGTGAACTAAAGGAGTGGCAGAAAGTACAATTCTCCTGGAGATGGATAACCCCTAAGCAATCGACACAAATGACATGCCCGTGTGGGATAGACATATTCTGGGTACATTTCTGGCATTTTTTTAACGGCCGAAGGCTTATGTTTTTTCTCTCTGGTGTCTTTAGACATGTTTGGAAGTAAAAAAGGTCCTACAAGAATTATAAACAGCACATAAACTCACTCCACTGCTAGATATATAAACACATGCTAACAAACACAGCACAGCTACAAAATATAATTAGAAATAGCTTTACTCTGACAAAAAAAAAAAAAAAAAGAGCACTAAGACCTCTAATTTAAACAGACCTAGACGGGTAAAGTGGAAGATAGAATACACCAAGACTAAGACGACTAGCCCTCTATCTAAAACAGGCAATTAGCTCTCTAATTTAAACGAGCTAATGATCTAACCAACTAACTTAAGAGTGTAAAAAAAAAACAACATACAACACTACAGGCATTTTAATAAAGCACCACTACAGGAATTAACTACGGGATACAAGTGCAGGCCTGCAAAAAAAAAAAAAAAAAAAAAAAAAAAAAAAAAAGACAGCCAAACACACAACAGCAGAAAAAAAGAGATAAACTTTTAAGTGTCACAGCACACTAATGTATAAACCCTAATTAGTTTAAGCGAATAAAATGTAAACGACAAAACTCTTAGCCATGGCTAAGAGCACATCCAAAACTCGTAAAGGGGCAAACGAAATCTGGAGAGATGCAGCACTGTATCATGGGATACCTACCTTGCTACAAGCCAAGTTTGAGACTTTCAGCTGTGTATTAGGCCGAGTTGGAGCGAACCCATCCAAGAACGAATGAAGGCGAAATAGGACAACATAACATTTAAAGTTTTGGAATGGCCCACCCAAAGCCCACACCTAAATCCAACAGAAAATCAGTGGGGTGACCTGAAGAGGGCTGTGCACAAGAGATGCTGTCGCAATCTGACAGATTTGGACCACTTTTGCAAGGAATAATTACAAGTGGCGTCCCACAAGGCTCAGTCCTGGGACCTCTCTTGTCCAGTATATATTTCTCGGAGGTACAGGCCAACACAGAAGGACTATGGCTGACCAAGTTCGCAGATGACTGCAAACTGGGCGCCATAATAGACTCTCCAGCAGACACAAGCATCCTCCAAAAGGGCCTCATAAAAACCGACAACTAGTGCCAGAGCCATGGCTTCAAGCTAAAAGCCAAAAAGTGTATAGTCATCCCCTTTGGCAAAAACAAAGTGCCCACAAATTACCACATAGGTGGTAATCCATTAAGTACAGAAGAAGTAATTAGGGACCTGGGGACCCAAGTTGATAGCAATCTCTAATTTGACAACCACGTGGCCAAAGTGGTTAGAAAAACATTTTATATAGCCCACCTAATCATAAAGGGATTCACATCTAGATCAGGGGAGGTCATCGTGCCTCTTTACTCATCCCTCATCAGACCCATAATCGAGTACAATGCCCCTTTTGGGATGTACCTTACCAGACACCTGCAGCAACTGGAAAGACCCCAAAAGTACCTCACCAAGAGGATCAAAGGGCTCAAACAGATGCCATATGCTGCCCGGTTAAAGAAACTCCGGCTCTACTCAGTGGCGATCTGTGCCGGACGTATAAAGCCATGTCCAACCCGGAATTAATGGACATGCTGCACCTCAGAAAATCCAAATCCCATCGAGCTACGTGCTCCAAAAGTACCTCACCAAGAGGATCAAAGGGCTCAAACAGATGCCATATGCTGCCCGGTTAAAGAAACTCCAGCTCTACTCAGTGGCGATCTGTGCCGGACGTATAAAGCCATGTCCAACCCGGAATTAATGGACATGCTGCACCTCAGAAAATCCAAATCCCATCGAGCTACGTGCTCGAGAGACTTGAACCTCAGCACTGAAATAAATAGGACATGCTGGAGGGACAGATTCATAACCCAGAGGCTCCCTTCACTCTGGAATAAAATCCCAGTCCAGGTTAGGCAGAGTCCCTCATTGACTCTCTTCAAGAGGAATCTTGATGAGTGGATGGGAGATCGTAGGTTTACCCCGGGTATCACTTCTGTGTCACTGTTAGACAGAGGCACAGTATACTAAGCTCGAAAAAGGGCATAGCAAAATTAATTTAAAATGGGTGGCGAAAGCCAAACACACTCTGGCTAGGCTTATAAATGCCCTAGGGCAGATAGCCTAGTATGAACCTATGAACCTAAGAGTGGGCAAATATTGCCAAGTCAAGATGTGCCATGCTGATACACTCCTACCAATGAAGACTGAATGTTGTAATTAAATCAAAAGGTGTTTCAACAAAGTATTAGTTTAAGGGTGTGCACACTTATGCAACCAGCTTATTGTACGTTTTTTTACTTTTTATATTTTTTCCCCCAACAGATTTGTTGGTTTTTCAAGTGAATTGTACATATTAAAGGTCACATTATAGGTGGGAAAAATTTTTAAAGGATTTATTCTAGTCTTTTTTATATTGCAAAAAAAATGGCATTTTAACAGGTGTGTGTTCACTCTTTATATCCACTGTATATTCTAACTCAGACATCGCAAAAAGTACAGTTTTGTACCTACCATAAATGTAGATGTCCGAACTGGATAGCATCTGCAGTCATAACAACTGGGTTGTCCTGTCGTCAGGCAGCCCTTCAGTCGGCCGGATTCCAAAGTCCGGGTCCGGCTTCGGCTGATGTCGCACTTCACCCGACGTCATCTCTGTTGGTCTTCGGGTATAAAAGCATCAGCCGACGCCATTTTCCTCAGTGTTTCTTGCCCCAGATGCCAGTAGCCCTCTTGAAGGCTAAAATTTGGATAGATGCCAATGTTTCCAAAAAGATAGAGGTAAACACAAAAATAAGCATGTATGTACATATATACAAACAAATACACCATAAAAGACTCCCCCCCACCAGCTAGCTATTAGGAGGGTAAACACCCTAGGAGTACCACAGAGGGGAAGGAGGGAGGGTAATCCTGACTGCAGATGCTATCCAGTTCGGACATCTACATTTATGGTAGGTACAAAACTGTACTATGTCCTTCATGGATGCATCTGCAGTCATAACAACTGGGTAGAATACCATAGCCAACTAGGGGAGGAGGATAAAAGTAGATTATGGAGTGTTTAGTATCCCTTGCAGTACAGCAGTGGCAAACCCTGCTCGGGATCTGGAATATAGAGGCAAATTATAATGCTTGGCAAATGTATGCACGGAGGTCCAAGTAGCCGCCTCAATAATGTCTTTGGTTGCCACTCCTCGTAAGAAGGCTGTGGTAGTGGCTGTTGCCCTTGTAGAATGAGGTCTTATGTTCTGTGGAATTGGTTTTCCATGGAAGGAGTAACAGAATCGTATGCAATTTCCTATCCATTTGGAGATTGTCTGTTTGGAAATAGCTTTTCCTTCCCTTCCTGTTGCATAGGCTACAAAAAGTTGGTCAGTCTTTCTGCTATTTTTTGTTCTGTCCAAGTAGTAGCGTAGCTGTCTATGTACATCCAAGGTATGCAGTATTCTTTCCCCTCTGTTTTGTGGGTTGGGAAAGAAGGTAGGTAGGTGGATTGCCTGGTTTAAAGACACTCTGGATACCACCTTAGGCATAAATGTAGGATTAGTCCTCATGGACACTATCTTGGTGGAAGATTAGGAAGGGTTGCACTGCCATTAAGGCCTGTAGTTCTGAAACCCTCCTTGCTGAAGTAATTGCCAGTAGGAAAGCAGTTTTCCATGACAGGTGTTGTAGGTCTGCTGTTGCTGCTGGTTCAAAGGGTGATAGTGTCAACTTTTCTAGCACAAAGTTTAAGTCCCAAGCTGGTAATGGTGGTTTCCTTGGAGGTTTTACATTCTTGATTCCTCTGAGGAACTGCCTGAGCAAAGGGTGCGAAAAAACTGGTGGATCAAAGCTGTATTCTGCTGAAATAGCTGATGCATGTATCTTGATGGAGGAGTAGGACAGGCCTGAATGAAGAAGTTCGCCAGATACTCCAGGATGTTAGGCATATCTATGTTTGACACATCTTTTCCTCTTTCCGTACTCCAAATGACAAACCTTTTCCATTTTCCAGCATAGTTCCTTCTTGTTGAAGGTCTGCGTGCTTCAAGAATAATGTCTTTAACTCTTTGGGAAAGTTCTGGATTAGCTGCTGCTATGTGATGTTCCATGCAGTCAGTTGCAACGCTTTTAGGTTTGGATGTATGATGCTGTAGTTGTTCTGAGTTAACATCAAAGGCATCAGGGTATTGGCCACATATTGTTCGAGACATGCTCCTCAGCAGTGGGTACCAGTGTTGTCTTGGCCAGTTTGGAGCTATCAGGATTATCCTTGGACGTTCTTCCTTGATTTTTAGTAGTACTTTGTGTATCAAGGGAAGAGGTGGGAATGCATATGCTGTTAGGCCTTTCCAGTTGAAGGAGAGCGAATCCACTTTCCATGCTAGTGGGTGGAATGTCCTTGTGCAGAACTTTTTGAGCTGGTGATTGAGAGGTGATGCGAATAGATCTATCTGAGGCCTTCCCCATTTCTTTGAGATGGTCTTGAAGATGTCCGGGTGCAGCTTCCATTCGTGGGCATCCGATGTGGTTCTGCTTAATATGTCTGCTAGAGTATTTTCTTTTCCCGGTACAAATATTGCCTGTAACTGGATGTTGTAGCTGAGTGCCAGGGTCCACAGCTCCAAAGTCATTCTGCATAGGGGGTATGAATGAGTGCCTCCCTGTTTGTTGATGTACCACATGACTGTGGTGTTGTCTGTCCTTATCATCAACTGGCCCTCTTGGAGAAATGGTTTGAACTTTTGGATTGCCAGTTTTACTGCCAGCATTTCTTTTAGGTTGATGTGCAGGTGAAGTTGATCCTGTGTCCACAATCCTTGCACGCATTTGTCCAGCATGTGGGCCCCCAATCCTAGGTCTGAAGCGTCTGTTGTGATGGTCTGGCTTGCTTGACATCTGCGAAAGGGTAGGCCTGGGTTTGACTGACATGCCTGAGACCACCATAGGAACTCCTGCTTTAAGCATGGAATTAGTGGGATTTCTGTTTCTAGGCTGTGTCTGTGTTGGGACCATAAATTCTTTAGGTACCACTGTAGTTCTCATATGTAGTCTGGCAAATGGGACCAAGATTATGCATGATGCCAGGAAGCCCAAGGCCTGCAGTACTTTTCTTGCTGTTAACCTGTTCAGTTTTGTTAGTGCCAAGAAGTAAAGAGGGAGTTCTTTTTGTTTTTCTGTAGTCAGGAATGCCATTTGTTTTACTGTGTCCAATTCCGCGCCCAAGAATGTCCTTGTTTGGGATGGTATCAGCCTTGACTTTTGTAAATTGACTGTGTATCCCAGTGCTTGTAGCAAGTAAATGACCCTTTGTAAATCTGTTGTCAGCTTGCTTTTGTTGTCCCCTTGTAGCAGGCAGTCGTCCAGGTATGGGTAAATTTGAATTCCCTGTAGTCTGCAATGGGCGATTACTGATGCCAGGCATTTTGTGAATACTCTGGGCAGTAGATAAGCCAAAGGGCAATGCTGAGAATTGATAGTGCTCTGATCCTGCAAGAAATCTGAGGTATCTTCTGCAGATTGGTCGAATGGGGACGTGCAGGTATGCCTCCTTGAGATCTAGAGTTACCAGCCAAGACTCCTTGCCCAGCATGGGAAGAAGTTGCTGTAGGGTCAGCATTTTGAATTTTGGGACAATGATGTATGTATTTAAGGTGGACAGGTCGAGAATTGGTCTCCAACTTTTTCCTTTCTTGGAACTAGGAATAGTCTGGAGTAGAACCCTTTCCTTGCTCTGCTGTTGGCACTCTTTCCACAGCTCTCATGTTTGCTAACTCCATTATCTGTTGTAGTGCCTCTGTTTTTGATTTGGAGGTAGATTTGGCATTCCTCTTTTGACTGGTAAAGTGTGGAAGTGAAACCGTAACCTTGATCTATGGTTTGTAAAATCCACTTGTCTTTTGTTATGTAGTGCCAGTTCTTTGAAAATAAGGTTAACTTTCCGCCTAGAGGAGCTGCTATTTGTTCCCTGGTAGGCGGATTTAGGGTTAAGTCACTGTGGTTGTGCTGATGTAGTGGCAGTGGTTGTGTCTGTGCCTCTGTTGTTACCTTGCCACTGTCGTCCTCTGTAGGCACCTCCTCTGGATTGGTTTCTGCCTCTGGAACGCCTATTCCTGCCCCTTTGAAATTTTGTGGAGTCAGGAAAGGACCATTTTTTGGCAGGCCAGTTCCTGCTAAACCTTGGGGTTGAACCTGCAAGAAATCTTTAACCGTTTGAACAGATTTTGCCTTTTCTTCCATTTTCTTCATAACCTGCTGGGCAGGTGTACCAAACAAACTTGTCTTATCCATAGGAGCATCTAGCAACTTAGCTTTAACATGATCCGTAAAGCTTGCTCCTTTAGCCATGCATGCCTTCTTATCACTGTGCCAGTCATGGCTGATCTAAATTAAGCCTCCAGTGCATCATAGCCACATTTTAAGGAATGGTTGCTAACCTGTTGTATGTTATTTACCATTTCTAATACATATTTCTTATCAAGAGATTCAT